>NC_090230.1:28532500-28725000 GCF_024489055.1 Chanodichthys erythropterus
CACGGCAAGAGTCCAGTCTACTCACAGCAGCAGCAGAACATGTGCTCATAACGACTTTATCAATCAATATCAGCGACAGTGTGCTGAATCTGACTTCAGCAACTCCACAATCTGATCCAGAGAAATGACGAGACACACACACACACACACACACTCACACTCACTCACTCACTCACTCACTCACTCACACACACATACTCACACCTCCTACGCAACACATTTCCCTGCTGTTCCACATGAATCCCACATGAGAGCCTGTTGAGGACATGATGAAGATCCAACATCATGAGTGTGTTTGCAGTGCTAATCAAAGAAGTTCGGTCCGACTATCTTAATCTAATCAGGAAACAAGCAGACGACACACACACACACACACACACACACACACACACACTCGCAGGACATTTCCTGGGTCATTTGTATTTATTTGTGGCCTCACACACACACACACACAAACTCACACACACACACATACATTCTTCACATTACTCTTCATTATGGAGGCCGTCCAGGAGCCCTGAGAGTCTCAAAGCATTAGCATGTTAAAAGCCACACACACACACACACACACACACACACACACACACACACACACACACTCGCGCTGTGACCCGCCCCACCCAGCAGGCATTTCTCAGGCTCTGTTAAGGTCGTCATGGCGACTCAGCGCTTAACAAAAGCATTTCTCAGCGGCATTATTCACACGCAAGAGAAAAGACACTGAAAGACATGGAGGAGGGGCGAGAGGAACACACAACAGGAGAGAGAGAGAGAGAGAGAGAGAGAGAGAGAGAGAGAGAGTTTTATAAGTGAAGGTGAAGTTCTGACTGATGACCTCAGAAGAGTGACTGAAACCAGCCTGACCGCCAGAACATCATGCTAACATCACGCTAACACGCGCTAACAAACATACGCTGGACGCTTGAACCGCAGTGTGATAAAACACAACAGGCATAAAGATCCATTCACACCTATAACGATAACTAAAATAATGAATATAACAATAACTATAGCGATAACTGTAAAGATAACAATAACTATAATAACTATAAAGATAACAATAACGATAACGATAACTATAACAATAATAATAATAACGATAACTACAACGATACCTATAACACTAACTATAATGATAACTCTAAAGATAATAACTATAACGATACCTATAATGATAACAATAACTATAATAACTATAAAGATAACAATAACGATAACAATAATTATAACGATAACTAGAAAGATAACAATAACGATAACTACAACAATACCTATAACACTAACTATAAAGATAATAACTATAATGATACCTATATTGATAACAATAACTATAACGATACCTATAAAGATAACAATAACTATAATAACTATAAAGATAACAATAACGATAACAATAATTATAACGATAACTAGAAAGATAACAATAACGATAACTACAACAATACCTATAACACTAACTATAAAGATAATAACTATAATGATACCTATATTGATAACAATAACTATAACGATACCTATAAAGATAACAATAACGATAACTACAATGATACCTATAAACACTAACTATAATGATAACTATAAAGATAATAACTATAACAATACCTATAATGATAACAATAACTATATCGATAACTATAATGATAACAATAACCATAACGCTAACGCTGACAATAACTATAATAACTATAAAGATAACAATAACGATAACAATAATTATAACGATAACTAGAAAGATAACAATAACGATAACTACAACAATACCTATAACACTAACTATAAAGATAATAACTATAATGATACCTATATTGATAACAATAACTATAACGATACCTATAAAGATAACAATAACTATAATAACTATAAAGATAACAATAACGATAACAATAATTATAACGATAACTAGAAAGATAACAATAACGATAACTACAACAATACCTATAACACTAACTATAAAGATAATAACTATAATGATACCTATATTGATAACAATAACTATAACGATACCTATAAAGATAACAATAACGATAACTACAATGATACCTATAAACACTAACTATAATGATAACTATAAAGATAATAACTATAACAATACCTATAATGATAACAATAACTATATCGATAACTATAATGATAACAATAACCATAACGCTAACGCTGACAATAACTATAACAATAACTATAAAGATAACAATAACTATAACGATAACTATAAAGATAACAAGAACGATAACTACAACAATACCTATAACACTAACTGTAACGATAACTATAAAGATAATAACTATAACGATACCTATAACTAAATATAATAACAATAATTATAACGATAACTATAACTAACTATAATAACAATAACTATAACTATAACGATAACTATAATGATACCTAACACTAGCTGTAACGATAACTATAAAGATAATAACTATAACAATACCTATAACTAACTATAATAACAATAACTATAACGATAACTATAACTAACTATAATAACTATAACGATAACTATAATGATACCTAACACTAACTGTAACGATAACTATAAAGATAATAACTATAACGATAACTATAATAATACCTAACACTAGCTGTAACGATAACTATAAAGATAATAACTATAACGATACCTATAACTAAATATAATAACAATAACTATAACGATACCTATGACTAACTATAATAACAATAACTATAACTATAACTATAACGATAACGATAACTATAACGATACCTAACACTAACTGTAACGATAACTATAAAGATAATAACTATAACGATATCTATAATGATAACAATAACTATAACGATAACTATAACGATACCTATAAAGATAATAACTATAACGATATCTATAATGATAACAATACCTATAACGATACCTAACACTAACTGTAACGATAACTATAAAGATAATAACTATAACGATACCTATAACTAACTATAATAACAATAACTATAACGATAGCTATAATGATACCTAACACTAACTGTAACGATAACTATAAAGATAATAACTATAACGATATCTATAATGATAATAACTATAACGGTAACTATAATGATACCTACAACACCAACACTAACAATAACTATAACGATAACTATAACTAACTATAATAACAATAACTATAATAACTACAATGATACCTGTAACACTAACTGTAGCGATAACTATAAAGATAATAACTATAACGATACCTATAATGATAATGATAACAATAACTATAACGATAACTATAACGATACCTATAACACCAACACTAACAATAACTATAACGATAACTAACTATAACTAAGTATAATAACAATAACTATAACGATAACTATAACGATACCTATAACACCAACACTAACAATAACTATAACGATAACAATAATGATAACTATAATGATACCTACTGTATAACACTAACAATAACTATAACGATAACTATAACGGTAACTATAAAGATAACAATGATTAACTATAGCAATAACTATAACTACAATGATGATCAAAACAACTATGATAATAATTAGAACAATTTTCTATTTCAGTAAATGTAATGATAACTACAACAATAACTATAACCATGCAGTTTTAATAATCACTCTAACTCTAAGAAAATAGCAGAGAGCACAACTATAACGATAGTGACGAACAATAAAAACATTGACAGCCAATCAGAATCCATCCTGCTTTAAAGAGCTTGAGCATTTAAAGAGACAGGCGACAAAACTGCAGCGTTTATAATAAACAAAACAATATCCAACAATGGTGTTGATGTTAAAGTTAATCATTTTATATATTGTATAGTAGTACAGTAGTACAGTTATATTAATGTTATAGTTATTATTACAACTTCAAGCTCGCTAAGGAACTTCTTAGTAGGATTTCAAGACAACACCACCAATTTTCAAAATCAAATTAAAATCACAAGACATTTTTGTAAAACATAATCAAGCTACACTTCTAAGGTGTTTGAGAAGCAGCGTGTTCCTTTCATAAGTGTCGTGTTTCTCCGGCTCAAAGCGTCGAGCAGCGAGAGCAGACGGGTTCAGTTACACAAACACAGCAGAACCAGAACCTCCAGAACCTGCAGAGATCCTCAGGAAACTCAACTGTGAGAGACTGTTCTGTGCCAGAAATGTTCAGTGCTGTCTGTCTGTCATCTGCTTTTCTGCCATTTTTAATATTTTTATAAAATGAGATGAAAGTTACGCTTTCATATTTAATAGTAAAATATATTACTTTTTCATATTAAATGCTTAATAATTATTTTAAATAATAAACAAAATAATAATATAATGTGAAAAATCCTGTTTATAAGCAGATTTTAAGAATATATATTTCTAATAGTTTCTTAATAAAA
Organism: Chanodichthys erythropterus; assembly: GCF_024489055.1. Lineage (NCBI taxonomy): Eukaryota > Metazoa > Chordata > Actinopteri > Cypriniformes > Xenocyprididae > Chanodichthys > Chanodichthys erythropterus. Next base: position 28,536,850 of record NC_090230.1, read on the forward strand.
ACAATTATAAAAATTCTTATAATACATGTGAATTATAATACATTATAAAAAATCTATTCTTGAGGAAGTTTTGTCTGTTTTCCAGTGGAAAAAAAACCCTTGTAAATATGTATACTGTAAAAACAGTGTATGATAATTACATCTATTATAAAGTTTTATTATTAAAGAACGGACTGTTTTCGAACAGGTTTTCCAAGCCTTTTTCTTGCTCAGATGGGGGCAAACACTTTTTCACAGCACTGAATTTATGGTAATTTTGAACAATTAAAACCCAAAAACTACTGAACACTGAATAACTGTACATTATGTTATGTCAAAAAGACTATGTCTATCTGTGAAGGGCTCAGTGCGTCACAGCATGTGTTCATGAACACAAATCCCATCTCAGTGTTTCATCAATGAAGGCTTTACTGCTATTTACTGTGAGGATTTACAGCGGCAGAGAAAGACACATCAGCGGCTCATAATCTCTCCAGCTGATGCTGGAGCAAAAACACACGCATTTAGCCTGATCCAAAGAATCCTGTCGCTGTTACAGAAACATCTGTAGACCTCATGAACATTCACAACACAGACGTCAACGCGAAAGATTCACTTCCACATATGAATGAGGCCTGAAACTGATCTGAGAATTCCAGAATCCATGTTCTTTTTTCCTGTTTACATGTTCGTAGGTCATGTCCGATCCGTGTCAAATCAGAATCGGTTCACTTGAACCATGTAATATAAATGCGGCATAAGTAGTGTGTCTCAAACCACTTATAATAGACTCCCGAACAGAAAGATGAAAGACGAGACAGTTCATCAGTCTGAAACAAAGATATTTACCATCAAACAGGAAATCACATCCCTGCCGCGCCTCACACACACACACACACACACTCACACACTCGTCCTCAGCAGTATTTTCATCTCTATTCTCCCTCTCTCTCAGCGTGGCACTGACACACTCCTCAGCAGGTGTGATGCGAGCGCTGCGTCCTGCTCTCTGATTGGTGGAGATGCGGCACCAGTTGTTACACATGTATGAATCGATCTATAACACTCTCATGTGTCACTAGGGGCTCTTCCTCTTTCATTAAAGACACTCTCGAGGCTCAGCAACAGAAAAACAAAGTCTTCTGGTTGAGCTAACGAACGCTAACCGTTCTTACGCTGCGCTGGCCATCTGACCTTTGACCCTCAGGCCTCACAGACACAAAGAGCAGCTGAAGCTCGGCTCGCATTTAACTGCATGTAAAGCAGGGTCCAACAATAAGGATGTCCTGACGCTCCACTGCACTAAATCATACGTTTTTAGATCTCGCACATGTTTCTACGGCTTACAAACTTACACATTGGGTCATATATTGAACATAACTGTGTCCAGTTCTGCTCATTCAAACATGTTACCAAAGTAAAGTGACTTATTTGAGGTTTTGTTCAAATTGCAATGGTCTTAAAAGTTAGATTCGCCCTTAAACTCTACAAAACAACATATTTCCGCAGTTTTGTCTCATAATAATTGGCCTGCAATGTATCTTTCTGTCAGAATGAACAATAATCATATAAGGCCAGCCGAGCGTGTTTCCCCGGAGGCTGTCCATCAGGCCACAGTCACGCGAGGACCGACCGCTATACATTCATGAGTAACAGTTAATGTGCACTGCTTCAATGTCAAATAACCTCAAGGAAATGGAGACAGATCTGCTAAACCAACATCCGTGTCCCGCAGCGGCACGGCAGAGCATTCTCTCGCTCATTTATTAATACCGAGCCACTGCATGTCAGAGCAAAGGTCATGTATTATACATCACTGAGAGCTACAAATGCACAGATGTCACGCAAGCTGCTAAAGAAGCATGTACTTAAAGAAACAGATTCTTACCTGAGACTGAGATCTTCATGGACGCCTCCAGCGGTCTGTTGTTGTCCAGGGCTCGGCTGAGTCGGATCTCTCCTGTGCTCTGGTTCAGAATCACCAAATTCAGCTCGTTTCCAGCCTCGAAGCTGTAGTGGAGCTGATCCGAGATGTCTGGGTCGTGGGCCGGGATCCGCCCGATCACTCCCGAGGGGAAGCTGTTAGTCTTATCAGTTACGTAATTGTTAAAAATAATCTGGAAGTTCTTGAGGATGGGGATGTTGTCGTTCTTGTCAATGAGTTTGATGTGGACCGTGGCTCTGCTGACCAGGGGGGCGGACGTGGCCTGAACCACGATGACGTACTCCGAACGCGTCTCGTAGTCGAGGTCGGTCAGAGCGGTGAGCTCTCCGGAGAAGATGTCCAGTTGGAAGATCTCAGGGATGTTGCCTTCGACGATCTGGTACATGATCTGAGCGTTGCTGCCTTCATCTGGGTCTGACGCAGATATATGGGCCACCACCAGCCCAATGGGACTGTTCTCCTCCACAAAGATATCAAACTCATCTTTCTCAAACACAGGCGGGTTATCGTTTACATCCAAAATGGTCACCTGAATGTCAACTGGCGTCTTGAGCGCCGGAACACCTTTGTCCACCGCAAACGCTTGGAGATTATAGATGGGCGTGTTTTCTCGATCAAGGCGTCGCAGGGTGCGGACGATCCCCGACGTGGACTCGATTATGAAGTCGCCGTCTCCGTCCTCTCCGCCTTGGAAGGTGTAGAAGATGCGTCCGTTGAGGCCCGAGTCGCGGTCAGTTGCCGACACCTGCAAAACGCTGGTGAACACGGGAATGTCCTCCATGACCGAGCCCAAGTAGCGGTCCCGCAGGAACACGGGCGAGTTGTCGTTCACGTCGTTCACCAGGATCTCCAGGTAGGTGGTATCGGATTTCTGCGGGATGCCGTTGTCTCGAGCCGTGATGGCGAGCGTGTACGAAACTTGATCCTCGTAGTCCAGCTCCATTTGTGTGGTCACGGCACCACTGTCTGCGTCGATGTTAAACTGAGGGATGCTGTCGTCCATGAAGTAGGTGATCCGAGCGTTCTCACCCGTGTCCTCGTCCGTCGCGCTGATCATCACCACAGTGGTGCCGACGGGCCGGTCCTCGTTGATGTTGACGGTGTAATGGGAGCTCTGGAAAACGGGCCTGTGTGTGTTGGCATCCGTGACGTTGACGTAAACCTTGGCCGTGTCGAAGCGTGTGCCGTCTGACGCCGTGACGGTGAGCACGTACTGTCGCTCCAACTTGTAGTCCAGCGGTAGAGCGAGTGTTATCAGGCCTCCGCCGCTCTGACTGGTGATGGAGAAGCGGTTTCTTGTATTTCCGCTGGAGATCTGATACGTCACCACGCTGTTGATATCCTGATCGACGGCGGACACGGTGACGACGCTCGTCCCCACGGCTGCGTCCTCGTTCAGACGCATGTAGTAGGCCTTCTGCGTGAACTCAGGGTTGTTGTCGTTGACGTCTAGGATAGTCATGCTGATGCTAGCGGATGAAGACATAGCCGGCGTTCCGTGGTCTCGCGCCTCCACTCCGAAGTTATAGAAGTCCACGCTTTCTCTGTCCAATTCCGACGCTACGACAATCCAGCCGGTGCTGTTGTTGATGGTGAACGGGAAGTTGGGCGTGGTCTCCGTGAGACGATATTCCAATCGGGAGTTATCTCCAGCATCAGCGTCGACAGCCTGAATGTGAATGACGGAATATCCAACCGGAACGTTCTCCAGCACTGTTGCCTGGAACGGAGTGCTGACGAATATGGGGGCGTTGTCGTTAACGTCCAGAACTTGCACCGTGACCAGGCCGCTGATGTTGGAGAGCGGCGGGCGTCCGCCATCTTGCGCTCGAATGCGGAGCGTGTACTCCTTATTCATCTCGTAATCCAGCTGACTCACCAAGTCCAATTTGCCCGTCTGAGCGTCGATGTAGAACTGGCCTCTCGTGTTCCCGCTCATGATGCTGAAATGGACCACGGCGTTGCTCCCGCGGTCCTGGTCTGTCGCCGTCACCTGCAGGATTTCCGTGTTGGGCGTCAGGTCCTCGGGAACTTGAACGACGTAGCGTTTCTCGCTGAACTGAGGCGCGTTGTCGTTATCGTCCTCCACGACTATGTGGACGGTTGCCGTAGCGCTGCGAGGGCCGGGGTCGCGTCCTTGGTCGTTTGCTTCAACCAGCAGCATATAGGATTCGACGGTTTCGCGGTCGACCAGACCTCGTGTGCGAATAACGCCAGAGCGGGAATCAATCTCGAACACGTCGTTAGTCCCATTATTGTTCAGCAAATGATAAAGGATGTTTCCGTTGACGGGAGCGTCGCCATCCGTGGCACGTACCGTCAGGACCTCGTAACCTATCTCCAGATTTTCTCGCACGCTCTCTTTATAGTCCTGCTGCTCGAAGACGGGGTCGTGATCGTTCGTGTCGCTGACCGTTACGGTGAGAGTGGCCATGGCTGTACGTCGTGGCGTTCCGTGATCCACAGCCGTGACTCTGAACACATGCGTGTCCTTTGTTTCTCTGTCTAGTATCTCCACGGTGGAAACGACGCCGCTCGCTGGGTCAACGGCGAAGAGGTTGTTGGACCGACTGTCAAACAGGGCCTCTAAGAAGTATTCCAGCCTGCCAGCTTCACCCTCGTCCAGGTCAACTGCTTTTAAAACAACAACAAAAGTCCCGGATGGTTGATTCTCCGGAACGGACACCTGATACATGGGAGGTTGAAACTGAGGGTTATTGTTAACGTTCCTCCTCCTCCTGCTCAGCAGGCCCGAGTTTGAGCGCGCGGACCGCTGCAGTAACTTCCTCAGGTGTGCTTGTGTGAACGGGCCGCGACCCACGCGCCAGTGCGCATGCGCGACACCCGTATGTGCGCGTCCCACGCAGCGCAGTTGAAACTCTAGCAGAGAGTCTCGGGTGAAACACAGCGGAGCGGAAGTAAACAGCCGCCCGTCGGAGACGTAAAGCACTGAAGTCCCGGTTACGTTACAGTGCGTCGGGTTGCCCGGTAACACATCAAACACACGGAAAACATTGGTGCCCGCCTCAAGGCACTCTGAAGTGTCTATTAAACTTATAATTTCCACGTCCAGTTTTTCTTCCCGTTTGCGTTTATTCGTGCAGTTCTTTCCGTGGACGTGCACGCTATACTGGCTGGTTAAAAGGTGTCTAAAACCGGACGTGTTGTCCGCACAGTCCACGACCGCGTACACAGTGAACGGGTTCAAAAGAACCGAGTCGCAGTTCAAATTAGCGCCCGAGAAAGTGAGCACTCCCGCATCCGGGCGCAGAAAACTCTCCGCGAACCGGGGCAGGATGAGCTGGTCCAGCGCGCAGGAGGCGCTTCTCTCCAGATCGGCGATCGCGGTGCCCGGTCCCGCATCCTCACTCACATGAACAACGAAACAATCCACGAGCCACGGGAGTTTACACCACCCGAAAACGAAGAGCAACAAATCCCACTTCATCGCTCCTCGCTGCTGCGCTTCCACGGCGAATGAATTAAATCCAGTTTTTCCCCTCAAAGTTCGCGTGTGGAGTCTCCATGCTGATCCACGCACTGCGGTCACGCACACACCTCCGGTGAACACGGCTCGTGAATCTGGGGAGGGGATCATTAACATAAACCTGATTCAGAGCGTCGGGAGAGAAAGAGAGAAAGAGGGGGAGGTTGGGGCAGATCTTAAAAGGGCAACTGCCCCAAGACACCCTGCCGATGCTATTCAGAAAATATCTGCTCTGGAGAGGAACATCAAGTCATTTTACTGAATGAAGAACTAAAGGATAAAACGAAAGACTCTTGTTGTCGAGAAGTTGTTCGTCATTATAAAAGTGATAAATAAATTCCGGAAAAGCTATAAAGATCGAAAAAAACTGAGATATCTGAGCTAACGGGGAACGTTGTGGCGAGGTTCTCTCAAAGTTACGCACAAACGTTCTTCCAGTAACGTTAATAGAATTTTCGTCAGTTATCTGGCACAACATGGTTCACAGAACGTTTATTTCTGGAATATTTTAGTGAACTTTTGTCTATTTTTGTTATTTATTTTAAATGTTCGTCAAATGTAGAATTTCCAATGGAATGTTTCCTTAACGTTCGCACAACTAAAATTAAATATTATGAACCTTCAGAATCCACTAAATCGCCAAATAATAGGTTAATAATACAAAATAAATACAATTAAAGAAAAATAGAGAAAAATATGGTTTGGTTGGGGTATTATTTGTTCTGTTTAGCAACATTAAAGGGTTAGTTCACCCAAAAATGAAAATAATGTCATTAATTACTCACCCTCATGTCGTTCCACAGCCGTAAGATCTTTATTAATCTTCAGAACACAAATTAAGATATTTTTGATGAAATCCGTTGGCTCAGTGAGGCCTGAGCAATGACATTTCCTCTCTCAAGATCCATTAATGCACTAAAAACATATTTAAATCAGTTCATGTGAGTACAGTGGTTCAATATTAATATTATAAAGCCACAAGAATATTTTTGGTGCGCCAAAAAAACAAAATAACGACTTATATAGTGATGGCCGATTTCAAAACACTGCTTCAGGAAGCTTCGGAGCGTTATGAATCTTTTGTGTCGAATCATGATTCGGAGCGCCAAAGTCACGTGATTTCAGTAGATTGGCGCTTTGACACGCGATCCGAACCGCTGATTCGACACAAAAGATTCATAACACTCCGAAGCTTCCTGAAGCAGTGTTTTGAAATCGGCCATCACTATATAAGTCGTTATTTAGTTTTTTTGGCGCACCAAAAATATTCTGGTGGCTTTATAATATTAATATTGAACCACTGTACTCACATGACCTGATTTAAATATGTTTTTAGTACATTAATGGATCTTGAGAGAGGAAATGTCATTGCTCAGGCCTCACTGAGCCATCGGATTTCATCAAAAATATCTTAATTTGTGTTCTGAAGATGAATTAAGGTCTTACGGGTGTGGAACGACATGAGGGTGAGTAATTAATGACATTATTTTCATTTTTGGGTGAACTAACCCTTTAACATTATTAATGTCTACATTTATAAAAGCACAAAATATAAAAATAAATAAGTTATCCGTTTTAAAATTAAATAGAAATACAACCTACAAAACAACAAACACATTTGATGTCTTTTTTCAGATAAAGTATTTTGCATCACTGGCGCATTAACAGAGCTCATGAGCTGTTAAAGTAATGCTTAAAATCAACATCTTTTCTTTTTTAACTCCAGAAATGTTTGTTGTCTTGGCGCCCCCTGCTGTCCTGAACATATCACCGCATGTGCATTTAGGCCTATTCTGTTTTTCCTCACAGAAAGTTAAAGTTTAAAATTTGAATGAGTGGGTTATAATAATATTTAAATACCAATGCGTTTAATATTTACATACCTACTTACATACCTGACAGACACATTTAAGTCCACAGCTGTGAAGAGCGTTTATATTGGACCCTCATCGATAGGGGGCGCGCTGTTCCACTGGATGATGTGACGAGGGAAGAGAGTCAAAAATAAGTTATTCTACGAAACGAGGGCCATAACGTGTCCCAAAGTCTGTTTCCAAAGTTTAAAGTTCTTTTTAACATGATATATGATAAAATACTTTTTTTTTTTTTTGTAGATTAGCATACTATTTTTTAATCATTTTTTCATTATTACATAGCCAATTTCACGTCTGTGTTAACCAACATGACATTTGCATCTAAAATATCACCATCATAAGTTTTTTTTCAAACATATATTTTCAGGATTATATGTGTGTCCCTGTTTACACAAGATATATTTATTCACAATGAACCAAATTTGTTTGCAAATATTTTATGATGTGTGCGCGTCCCTCAGGTTGACTCACCACGTCACACTAACTTGTTTTATCTGTAAATAATGCACTGTTCCTTTAAATGACATCACAAAGCCGAAGTGACACCATTTGAGCCACCAAGAACAAAAGCAGGCAACTTATAAATTTTTTTTTTTACATTGTTTATTTGTTGCTTTTTCATGTTAGTCAGGGCCCGTCAAGCTTCAACTTACCACCCTTTCACGCAAAATAGATAGGGAAAACTGTTTTTAGTCATTTCTTTACATTACTAATAGCCTACAAAGAAAATTATATTTCAGATTGAAAGCATGTATCCTAGGTGAGAAACTTGACCACATGGGAGATTTGTGGACAGTGAACCACCCCGTCACAGGGTCATTTTGTTAAAAGTTTATGGAAAGAACATGAAATATTACATAAATTAATGTTGAATGATGTTCTTGTTGTGTGGACTGGTCAGATAAATGTAACTTTATTTGTATTTTTTAAGTGAATTCATTTTTTTTTTTTTTCAGTACAAACAATGAGGCCACTAAAACATCAAATTCATATTTCAAGATTAAAAATCTAAGAATAAAAAATATATTAAATTACAGACTTTCTATTGATGGTTTCCAAAAAAAGAGACATTTTACTATTAGGAAAACTATTAGGTTTTTAGGCTGTTATTAGGTTTTACTACTCCATATGGCACATATTGTCCGTGACGGGGTGGTACAAGAATGGCTTCCTTGCCTGAATAAAAAGGATAATATTAATAAAGATTTTGTGGGAAAATATGTTTTTTGGAGGATTGACATATCTTTCAAGTTGTAGATTTGTTTTTAAAAAAAAAAGTTTGTTCATGAAAATTTTGAGAAATACATGGAAATGGCACCGTTTCGTAGAATGACTCCAATATCCTGCATGATCTACTGAACAAATCATTTCTGATCAACTTTATACCGGATATGATTTATGGTGTTAAATCGCGTCGCGTATCTCCAACTAAAGTTTTCACATATTTTAGATTCTAATCTGCCCAGCAACGCCTCGGCGGAGACTCGCGCGCTTTTTTCCTGAGGGGAAAATAGCCGTCGTCGTTTAAAAAAATAAAAAATAAATAAAATTTTACAAGAGTAATTAAAAGAAAAGAACAAGAATATGAGTCCAAAGTTTAAACATTACATCATGCTAAAGATTCGTCCAGACGACTGTAAAGTAAGTCTATCACCACCAACACATTTGCTGTGAGTATTCATTTCATTTAGATAAAATCAAATCACCAGAGAAGTTAATTCGTGATAATGACCGACTGATTCGACATTATCCGATCTGTTACACGTCTGATGAAATATTGATTAGCGTGTAATTGACTATTATGTGAGAAGAAAGATTGTGTTGTGATAGGAGAGACATGACTGAGAGAAAATTGTGTATGTTTACCAGCATTATAAAGCGATTTTGACAGTAAAAACACAAGGCAGAGTTCGTTTTTCCAGGTTTTATTGATGCTGGAGGCCCTATCATAACATAAACTGTAAGCTTTACAAAAAAAAAACAAACAAAAAAGACCAAAAGAAAAAAAAAAAACTTGACAAATAATAATCCACCCCTTAAGAAAACAACGAAACCGTCTGACGCTCCCAGATGGACAGAGAGAGAGACAGGAGGAATATGTTTGCTGCTTTTGTTAATGAGAGATTCACACACACTCTCGCGCAGACACACACACACACACTCACACACACTCATCTGTGTGGATTCAAACAGAACTTTAATATTAACAGCAAGATCAATATTAATGATAAAGGTCATAATACATACATGTGTGTATATTTATATATATATTTATATAATCACCCGCCTCTCTGGGGCTCCTCGATTATTTCTGACGGGTGGAGGGTGAGACTACTCAAACTTGTTCTTCTGATGGCGGGAGAAAAGCTCCGCCCCCACTGTGATGTCACCAATCAGACAGATCTTAATACTACATGATTAAAGACCAGAGAGACAGACAGGCGGAGAGAGAGACAGCTGAAAATACAAAAACAAAAAGCCTTTTCTCCTTTTCCATTTATTTTCCACAGACAGACGTGAGGTGGAGAGACAGAAAGAGTGAGACAGACGGAGAGAGAGAGACGGGTAGGTGATCGTCTCTAGCTTTGCTGCTTGCGTTGGCTAAGCGCTATCATCAGGTCGTTCTTCAGAGCCTCCTGCTTCGATTTATCCGCCAGCGTCTGGACGCTCCTGAAAAACACCAAACACAGATTAGACGGGAACCACACACACGTTCACACGCCTGTTCCACCAAAACGCATCCACCTCAGGAATCTGCACTGAGCTTAAAGGGTTAGTTCACCCAAAAATGAAAATAATGTAATTTATTACTCACCCTCATGTTGTTCCACACCCGTAAGACCTTCATTCATCTTCAGAACACAAATTAAGATATTTTTGATGAAATCCGATGGCTCAGTGAGGCCTGAGCAATGACATTTCCTCTCTCAAGATCCATTAATGTACTAAAAACATATTTAAATCAGTTCATGTGAGTACAGTGGTTCAATATTAATATTATAAAGAGATGAGAATATTTTGGTGCGCCAAAAAAACAAAATAACGACTTATATAGTGATGGCCGACTTCAAAACACTGCTTCAGGAAGCTTCGGAGCGTTATGAATCTTTTGTGTCGAATCATGAGAGAGGAAATATCATTGCTGGCTATGCAGGCCTCACTGAGCCATCGGATTTCATCAAAAATATCTCAATTTGTGTTCTGGAGATGAATGAAGGTCTTACAGGTGTGAAACGACATGAGGGTGAGTAATTAATGACATTTTTTATTTTTGGGTGAACTAACCCTTTAATGGGCTTCTCACACATTAATATTGGTGAGCTCTACCCAGAATGCACCTGCATGCAGTTAGTGTGTTTGTTAAGGCAGGCAAACACACGCAAACGCCTCTGACCCTAGTCAATGTAGATCTGACGCTGGGTCAGAACCTGAGAGAGCTCCCGCTGCAACTGACGGTACTTTTGATTATCAGGAAGAGACTCGATAGATCTGGAGCCCACGAACCCAACCACAGACAGACAGAGAGAGAGAGAGAGAGATGGAGGGAGGGAGGAATGACAAACGGTGAAAAACAGATGAGGAAACCTGGACAGGAAAGATGATGAATCTATTTGCGACCAGAATAATCAAACATCATTTTATGGTGACATGTAGAAAACGACTCCTTAAACAAACCAAAACTGATGTGGACGTTCATATGAGAAACATGGGTAATAATGTGGATTTTCTGATTCATTAGAAAGAAAACACGCAAATCTGTTCAGTTCTCGCTGGACGCGACCAGTGTAGTCTGATTCACCACCAGATGACTCTTCTGAATCAGTTCATTCAAGACGACTCACTCAGAAGTTACCATGTGAATCTGAACCAGGTTATTATCGTTAACTAAAACCAAAGCTGTAATTGACATGAAAGCTGAAAAACTAAACGAAAATGAGTTATGTTGCCTTGGCAATAAGCTGAAATAAGCACTAAAACAGAAATAAAAATAAATTAAGCCTAAAAAGAAAATAAAATGACAAAAGCACAATGAAATTATTGAATATGAAACTAAAGTTAACGTGAAAAATAGAAACTATAAAAATAAAAGTGAATTCAAATAATAAAACTAAAATAAAAAGTAAAATAACTCTGATCTGAACTGAATTAGGAAGTGAGTGACGACACCAATTCATGATTCACGAGTCTCAAGTACAACTGTACGAGTTGGTTCATTTTGAGTTTGAACACAAGTGAATCAAGAACCGTCTCCAGTTCAGTGAGTCGTCAGATGGATTCTCAACCGGTGAGTCGGTTCATTAAAAGAATCACTCATTCATGAATCGGACCACTTTAGTTGTTGGTTCATTTTGAGTTTGAACACAAGTGAATCAAGAACCGTCTCCAGTTCAGTGAGTCATCAGATGGATTCTCAACCAGTGAGTCGGTTCATTAAAAGAATCACTCGTTCATGAATCGGACCACTTTAGTTGTTGGTTCATTTTGAGTTTGAACACAAGTGAATCAAGAACCGTCTCCAGTTCAGTGAGTCATCAGATGGATTCTCAACCGGTGAGTCAGTTCATTAAAAGAATTACTCGTTTGTGAATCGGATCACTTTAGTTGTTGGTTCATTTTGAGTTTGAACACAAGTGAATCAAGAACCGTCTCCAGTTCAGTGAGTCATCAGATGGACTGTGCGTCTGAGACTGGTTGGTGAGTTGGTTCATTAAAAGAATCACTCGTTCATGAATCGGATCACTTTAGTTGTTGGTTCATTTTGAGTTTGAACATGTACTGTGTAGAGTTCAGTGAGTCAATCAGATGGACTCTAAACCAGGGGTGTTTCCCCCGAAAGCATCGTTAGCCAACTATGGTCGTGAGTCCCATTGAACTCTATTGAACTTGCGACCATGGTTCGCTTTGGGAAACACACCCCAGTGCGTCAGTTCATTAAAAGAATCACTCATTCATGAATCGGATCACTTAAGTTGTTGGTTCATTTTGAGTTTGAACACATGTGAATCAAGAACCGTCTCCAGTTCAGTGAGTCATCAGATGGATTCTCAACCGGTGAGTCGGTTCATTAAAACAATCACTCGTTCTTGAATCGGTTCACTCTAGCCGGTGACTGTAGCGCAACAGAGCGATGAGTTGAAGCTTGAGGAAACAGTATTCCCGTACGCCACAGTAAACACACGAGTGAAAGAATGCAGAAGATCCAGAAGGAAGTGAACATCATCCAGTCTGCAGCACACGTACCTCAGGCCGTTGACGATGTCCTTGGTCTTGCCGAAGTAAATCTCGTTGAGAGTGGAGCGGATCTTGTTCTCCATGTCCTGACACACACACACACACACACACACACACACACAGTTTCAGCATGTATGACGACACGTGTGACCTAAAGCAGCTCTGAAGCGTGTGTGAATCACCTCCACCAGGCGGCCGATGTTGGCAATGTGAGGGGAAGATTCGCCGACCGTCTCGTCTTTCTCCATCTGAGAGACACACACACAGAGGTCATCAGCGCGCAGGACCGCACACCGCGGCTACAAGCAGAGCGAGAGTGAGGGCGTTACCTGTCGGGTCAGGCTGCCGCCCAGGTTCATGGTTCCAGAGCCCGTTTTGGTGGTCTGCAGCCACAGCATGACGGTGGACGTGAGTTTGTAATGAGCCGTGCGGCCGCTGGACTTCTCCTGCAACACATTCACACTGCATCCATCACACCACAATCACAGCACAAATGATGTCACTTCCTGGACGTGTGACCCTCACCTGCACCTCCACCACGTGGATGGAGTCCCAGCAGCCCTTGATCTTCTTGGAGCCGTCGCCGGCTTTCTTGATGAGGATGACGCCGGCGAAGCCGTGATCCAGATCCCACAGGTAGACGGAGGAAACCCCGCCCTCGAAATACCTGCGGGAGGAGCACAGCGCGTCAGTCAGGCCGCTGACCAATGGCGGCGCGGCAGCTGAGGGGGCGTGTACTCACAGGTCTCTGTACTGGTCGAAGGCGTTGTTGGCCTCCACCTCCAGCTTGCGCAGACGGGCGGACGGCATGGCGCCATCGTCGATAGGAGGCTCGTATTTATTACTCCAGGGGGATCTGACACACACAAGATCACATGACACTCAAACACCTGACATTTTACACTACATTTTAAGCAAATGTTAGTAATCAAAAAGCATGTCTAATTAATTTAAATCATGAAACTTGTACAATTTATAAAGAGTTTAACAAAAATTAGTTTTCCTGGATTCTTTTTCTTTTTTTAAATTCAGTTTTTATTTTCCTGGATTACATTTTTTTTTCCTGTTCTGATTTTATTTTTATTCTTTTCTAATTTTCCTAAATTTCCTTTTTTCCTAAATTTTTATTTTTCTGAATTACATTATTTCATCTTAATTCTTCTGGATTAGGTTTTAATGGTTAAATTAAAACCCAAATTACTTTTCCGGGTTTTCCGGGATTCCTTTTCTTTATTTTCTTATTTTATGCCGTTTTAATTTTTATGGATTACATTTCTGAAATACATTTTCTTATATATATATATATATATATATATAAAATTTATATTTATTTCCTGTTCTAATTTCTTGGATTAAATTTTTTCCGTTTTAATTTTTCTGAATGACTTTTTTAATTTTTCTAAATTTCATTTTTTCCTCAATTTTTACTCAAATTACATTTTCTCGTCATAATTCTTCTGGATACGGTTTTAATGGTTAAATTAAATTTTAATAATAAAAGTATGTTTAATTAATAAAACTGTGAAACATGCAATTTAACACGCAAGTATTAACATAAAATTAATCTTATTTTCCCAAATTCATTTCATTTTTCAATGGTTTAATTAAATTGAATAACCACAGGTCATGTTTAATCAAATGAATTCAAAAATATTTTAACAACTTCATTTATTTATTTATTTTTTACACTAACAGGACCCTATTAAAGGTTTTATTATTTCAGAAACTGTGTTGTGTTTTTCATTTTTCTGGATTCAAACAGCAGCAACCAAACAATCTTAATCTTTTAAAATTTAAACCAAATAAAATGTATTTTTTAGCAAAAAGCGTTTCCGTGTATGTACGCGAGCAGCGTGAACATCCGTCTGAACGTCTCATCTTGAGAGCGAGGGAAGGACTGCACCTGTAGGAGTCGCCGTCACGGTTGTAGTCGCAGAGCAGATAGTCTTTGCCCACGACTTTATCGCGAGCGATCTTCAGCGGCTGATCCACGGACGACAGCAGATCTTCACACAGGCTGGGCACCTACACACACACACACACACACACAGAATAAATGATTTACCCTGCCGGAGAGGAAGTGGATTCCTTCAGCAGCCTGTCTGACACTCATTACTGAACCATCAGCCGTCACACACGCTCACTTCCTGAAGGTGAAAATCACACTGGAGCAGCAATGAGAAACATGTGACCGAACCCAGAGAGCCGCTGCTCCTGCGGCGTGACTGACACCAGCGCTAATAACGGCTAACAACGCTCAGACGGACGGGAGAGCGGCACAGAGAGGTGATGTGAACGCAACGAGAGGACACGAGTGTTTCAAACGTTCATTCAGACAAAACTGAAGCATTCACTCACAAAAGCAGATATTTAGCAGAATCTACATGATGCTCTTTTACTTATAATGTAAACAGACGGTGATCAAACGCCACAAATGACCAAAAACAGTGTTAAAACATAATAAAAGTATAATTAATAACTGTTGTTCACATGACTTCTGCGCTGTACTGAAAACATACTGTTCAAATTGTAACTCGAAGATTATAGGACGTTTTCAAGAAAATACGATTTCAGTCTGTCATGTTAAATTCAGTGTTAGTTTCTTTGTAATTATTTGCATCATTTACTAGAGATTTCTGACTGAAACATTTCAATGCTATGCAAATTCTTTTGTCTTCTGAAGTCACATGATTAAAGTCAAATTTAAGATTTGGTCAATGATATTCGAGCGCTTCAAGGACGATCATCAGTGGAGTGTTAATAAATAAAATACAAGAAATATTAGATTAAAAACTTTTTAAGTTTTCATTTAATATGAAAAATATTTTTAAGATTTTAAGTTTTTCATCTAATATTTCTTGTATTTTATTTCATCTATATTTCAATTGATGAATATAATATATATAAGTATAAAAATAGAAATGTTGCAAACTCAATATAAAACTAAAATGATTAAAACCTAAATAAACTTAAATTGAACATTAAACATTTTCTAAAAAAACAAACTAATAAAAATGACAAAAGCAGATACAATTGCTAAAACTAATTATATATAAACACACACACACTAAAACTGAAATATAAATTAAAGCTAAACAGAAATATAAAAAACTAAAAACACAAAAATGAAAAAGTGCATAATATTGTTAAAACTAAAATATAAAAGTAAAGCTAAAAAACTTTAAAAAGTAAAAAATGACAAGCACAATACAAAATTACTAAAACTAAAATGAAAGCAATAGACATCTCAGAGAGGCGTGAAATCACTGACCAGGTCGATGAGGTCGCTGAGGTTCTTCTCGATCTGCTGCGGAGGCAAACGCCTCATCAGGTCCAGCGCACAGTCCAACTGCTGCTCGTTCTGAAACAACAAGAGTCAGATATTATCCTCACAGGTCTGGGGTCAGTAAGAGTTTCTGAAAGAAATCAATGCATTAATTCATCAAGTACCGTTAAAGTCATCAAAAGTGACAGTAAAGATATTTATAATGTTTCAAAAGACTTTTTATTCAGTAAAGAAACTGTTTTCAACACTGATAATAATCATAAATGTTTCTTGAGCAGCAGATCAGTATATCAGAATGATTTCTGAAGGATCATGTGACACTGAAGACTGGAGTAATGATGCTGGAAATCACAGGAATAAATTACACTTTATTATATATTCACATAGAAAACAGCTGATTTACACTGGAATAATATTTCACTATTTTTACTGTATTTTTGATCATAAATGCAGCTTTAGTGACTCTCAGAAACACCTTTAGAACGGGTAATGTGCGTAATTCAATGAAACAATTCTTGCTTATTATGAAATGTCAGCCATATTTCATGCCAAACTCATAGTAGAAAAATTAAAATAATCATAAAAATAAAACTTTAATAACTTAAAATACTTCTTCCCACAATAATAAGCTTTCAACAATTACAAATGAGACATTACTGAAATTAAATGAACACTTGTTTACGAAATCCTTCAAAACAAATGAAAAAAAGATTATTCGTTATCCATCAATTAAATCCAATAATGTCGGCAGGTTTTGAATGTAAAATACCACTTCACACAATTACAAAACTAGCTTTAACGTTAAATGATCTCATTTCCCAGCATTCAACAGTTAATCCCGACGTTTGAGTTCACTCATCTTCACGAACCCTGATTTAGGCCAAGAATAGCAAACGTCCTGAAGCGTCCGGTCTGTCATCTGGAGAACATTAACGTGACGTTTCTGGTTTCCAATCTGAGCGTAAACATGTAAAAACTCATGAGAACAAGCTGAGGGGCCGTCATGGGCCGTCCAAACAGCTTCAGCGACACCTCCTGCTCCTGACGCAGAGTTTACATGTGAGGGGTCAAAGGGCACGGACCACCACCTGCTCTGGGCCTAAATGTGGCTGATGTGAAGAGCGTCTGCTCCACTGAACTCGCGGCCGAAGCACAACCAGAGATAAACACTCGTCTGGTGAAGGGCTGAGGTTTACTCTGTTCCTGAGATAGACAGATCTTCACTTCAACCAGTGAACCTGGTCTCTCTCTCGGTTATATACACAACCTCAAACCCTCAGAGCCAACAAGCCCTGAACACTGCCCATTAAATACTGACAAACCCTTGTGTTGAACACGGATGAAGGCATTTTGAAGAATGTAGCCATTGACTTCAATAGTATTTTCATTTTTGGCTGAAATATCCCTTTAATGGCAGCAAACGTGACCCAGGGGAAAATGCTGACGTGAAATAAACACTTACTTTACACGGCACTGTCAGCAGAGTTTACAAGAGACGCAAATGACTTCTGTCCCCCAACAAAACCCAAACCAAACACTGGATGTAGTATTTCAGTTTCGGCACATGGCAAATTTTCTAAAGGAAAAATCTCTCCACTAATGCTGTAAACTACACATGAGAGTCAGCTGGTGCTACTATAATAATACTGAAGATTAAATCAACTTATTTATATACAAACACTTAAATTACACTCAAAGATGTTTTTATTATAAATAAAGTTTAGTATTACATAATATTTCTACACCAATTAGTTTTTTTAAAATATAAACATTTAAATTGCAGCCGATTTATTCAAACATTAAATATTGAAGAACATTACAATGAATATGTAGCGGTGCATAGCTATATTTCTCTTTCTAGAGTCACTTTTCTAGCTGACTAATGAGTTTATGGTCACTGAATGTGTTTTTCTGAGGTAAATGTGACGTCACGTGACACTGAAGCTGTTTTATTGAGGTTGAAGCACTGATTGAGCGATTACACGAGACATGATACGGATTTCAGTAAGTTGTACTGTATATTTTAACATACCTTCAGATGTTCATGTTTATTTCGCTGTAACTGGTATTAAAGCGGAGGAGAGGATGATCACATGCTTCTCTTTAACTGAGGTGCTAAAGCGATCCGTCACGCCACATTAAACAGCGCCAAAACGGTATTTATTTTTTGAATCTCATAATAAGATGGACGTCATTTGAAATCTGAGACTTTGCTTCATATCAAAAGAAACAAAGATTATTGTGATTTATTGGATGGGAGGAGCTACTAGGCATGTGACGGTATCAAATTTTCATGTTGCGATTAATTGATGAAGCTTTTATCACGGTATACGGTATCACGATATTGAAGTAAGTTGCTATTTTTGTCATAGTTTAACAGGTTTAAGAACTCTTTTTGTAATAAAACAAAACTCTGACTAAAAGAATGAGGCTATAAAGAACAACAGATAACACTTTACTCTATTTAATGCATTAACTAAGATTGAGCAATAGCTACATTTGTTACAGAAAGTGTTATTTTTTGTTAATGTTAGTTTAGAAACACAACTGATCATTGCTAGTTTATCTCCGGTCCATTAAATAAGTTCTTTTGATTTTAGTAATGTTATTAAGTAGTAGTGGTTAACATTAATTAATAATAATTAATACTTTATAAGTATTTTTATTGTCAGTTTAGTGATAATGAATTAACATGTTAACTAATGAAGCCGTATGTCTTTAAGTTTTACTGAACAATAACAAATAATCAGAACATTTCTAATCATTAGGGCATGTTGTAGTCCAGATTAAAATATAAAAATGTTTAGGTTTGAAAATAAATATCCTTTCAGGTCTTTTTTAAGTATTCAGTATTTGGTGCTGTGATGAACAACACTGAGATTACAAAAAAATGAATGTCTGTTTGAAGCATTTTAAAAACTTCACTAGCACAGTTACTTTGTTTGCACGGTTTCCGTGGTAACCGCTGCATTTCTGCTGTCCCATCAGCGCCCTCTGCTGTCAGAGAGTGAACGCGCACTTTCATTCAGCTCGTCTCCTTCACTGGTTCCGCCATGTGCTTCTCGTGCACGTTGGGATTGTTTACATCTGAGCGCGTGTCCTTTTGACGCAGAATACAGCGGTGTTGTGCATTTTATACGATTGATGGGTAAAGTATTCTTAATTGCCTTATAAAAAATTAATAATTGGTAATAAATTATTATTTACGGTATTCTGAAGTGCCGACGATTACAATATTGTGCATATTCATTATCGCGATTTATCGCATTACCGAATATCGGCATAAGTCTAGGCGCTACATATTCTGCTCATTCATCAACTGAAAACAGACTAGACCCACAGAGTTCCAAAACAACCCGCGGAAACAGTGAAGTAACACAATTCTGCTGGAAACCGTGGACTTGGCAACACACACAGCAAGCTGTTATACGGAAGTAAACACGGAAGTGATTACCCGTTTATTTACAGTGTGATCTGCCGTGGAAGTCAGTGAAATTATATCCAGGCGATATGAAAAATAAAGACAATGAGGCGACACGTTTATGATACGAGCCTCATGTTTTCTTGTATTATAGAGCTGTCGAGATCTGACACATCACTACCTTTCTAGATAACACTGGGTGTGTAAAATCTTTGAATGGACTCCCATGAGCGCAGACGAACGTTGATCTCGAGTGACGTAAAAATCACATGAATCCTGATATGACCTTTCACACTCCGGTCGCGTTACAAAACATCTGACCGGTGTCGGATTTAGTAGCACATATTGAAAAGATCAGATTCCATGTGGTTCGCACTGTTCACACATGCTTCGGAGCGTTATGAATCTTTTGTGTCGAATCATGATTCAGATCGCGTGTCAAACTGCTGAAATCACGTGACTTTGGTGCTCCGAACCGCTGATTCGCTCCGAAGCTTCCTGAAGCAGTGTTTTGAAATCGGCCATCACTATATAAGTCGTTATTTTGTTTTTTTGGCGCACCAAAAATATTCTGGTGGCTTTATAATATGAATATTGAACCACTGTACTCACATGAACTGATTTAAATATGTTTTTAGTACATTAATGGATCTTGAGAGAGGAAATGTCATTGCTCAGGCCTCACTGAGCCATCGGATTTCATCAAAAATATCTTAATGTGTGTTCTGAAGATGAATGAAGGTCTTACGGGTGTGGTACGACATGAGGGTGAGTAATTAATTACATTATTTTCATTTTTGGGTGAACTAACCCTTTAATTTCTTTTTGACTGAAGAGAGAAAGACATGAACATCTTGGATGACATGGAGGTGAGTAAATTATCAGGAAATTTGAAAGTGAGCTAATCCTTTAAAAAGCCCATCAGACAGATAATACATACATGCTAAATAAATACTGAGCCCCTAAAAAGCATCTTAACCCTACAAAATAAATCCCACAATAACCTAAAATCAGACTAAAACCTGCAACACTTTACCCCAAAACTCCAGAATTAAACCCAAACAAACAACAGAGACTAAACTCAGACACAACCCTAAAAACTAACAACAGCCTAAAAATAACTCACTCAAACACTAAAACAACAAATATTAAACCCTCAAAAATACCAAAAACTAAAGCTCAAATACTAAATTCAAAAACTAAAACCCTCTGAGAGTTAAAAACATCATAAACACAAACACTACACACTCAAACAACCCCAAAACACAACAAAACCGAATCATTCTGTCAGATAAACATCAGATTCATCAACACTGAATAAACACTGTGTGTGTGTGTGTGTGTGTGTGTGTGTGTGTGTGTGTGTGTGTGTGTGTGTGTGTGTGTGTGTGTGTGTGTGTGTGTGTGTTCGGCTCAGATTCTGGAGGCGCAGCGCGTCTCTTCCTAAAACGGGCATCGACCCAAAGCGCGTCGCGGGCGGCTCTCACCATGTCTGCGGCGCTCGGTCGCGTCTCTGCGGGGCTGAAGGCTGCGGCGGCGGCGGGTTCGGTTCGCTGCGCGGGTTTGTTTCAGTCTGTCTGGACGCGGTTCGGCTTCGACTCTCAGACGGAACCCAGCCCTGTCAGCGCTTCACTTCCTCATCCGGGATCCTGCGGGGGAGGGGCGCGATGCATATCCGGGTCATTCCGCTCTGATACAGCGCAGACCAATCACAGGCGATTTAGTAAGGCATGGCCAAATATAGAAGAACAGGGGCGTGGCGGAAACTGGGAGGGCGTGTGCGGGCAGTAGGGGGCGTCAGAGAGCAGCGCAGTGAAAATCTGACTTTACAATATAACATTTATTTTATTCTCTCTTAAAATTAATAGATAGATAGATAGATAGATAGATAGATAGATAGATAGATAGATAGATAGATAGATAGATAGATAGATCAAGTTAAAAATATAATCAACTGAAAAATATAAATGAAATATTTATAACATTTTGCATGCATTATCATATCATTTTTAACTCTTATGAACATTAAATGTTTAATCAATTATTTATCATTTCTGGTATGTTTTTAAGTGCAGGTATGACATATTCTTCAGCTAGGAAATTTATTATTTATTTACATTTTATTCTTTAAGGATCAGGATTTAGATTTTACTGTGTTAAACAGGGCACATGCAGAAAAGATGCTAGAAAAGGCATCATTTTAGTATATTTTAACAGTGATAACGGAATTAAAATACATATTATTAATATTTCATTAATTCTTCATATTTTATAGTTTTATCAAGAGCAAAATATGACGTGAGATCCCAGTCAGAGTGCCGCTCTATATTCTCGCGTGATCTGTACAAGTGCCAGCTGCACACCATAGAGCTGCACACAGACCAGGACGCGAAAATCTCGCGATATCCACAGAGCGGCAAGATGGCGGATGATCCGTGAGACCGCGGGCTCGCGGAAAGCGCGGTCACGACTGGTAACGGTCCACTAAACACTTAAATTTATTATAAACTACATATTATATAAACAACGGCAAAAAGTTGACGAGACGTGTCTGTGAAATACTAATATTGTTGGAGCTGCAAATGACACATCTCAAATATGAATGTGGTAATTTATTTACATAAATATATTTTAATCTATAATAACCTAATAAATGTCAGTAGCTCGACGTTTTGCTCGCTTTTTATTGCCCTTTAGTAATTATCAATCATTGGGTATCATTCAAAAGCTTAAAAACACTCAAATTCAAACTTCTATAACGTCTGTACAAAAACTAAATACTAAATAAAAATATTGTGATAATGTAAAGATATTGATTTAATGAATTAAGCATCACCAATATTAAAGTGTTAGTTCATCCAAAAATGAAAATAATGTCATTAATTACTCAGCCTCATGTCGTTCCACACCCATAAGACCTTCATTCATCTTCAGAACACAAATTAAGATATTTTTGATGAAGGTCTTATGGGTGTGGAACGACATGAGGCTGAGTAATACATGTCATTATTTTCATTTTTGGATGGACTAACCCTTTAACCTATGCCTCCTCATAATGAAGTAATATAAATGAAGGACTGTTTCCCATTGAGGGAAATTGTTTATATGAACTGAAACTATGATGTGATATTAATATATTGAACCAGAAATGCTTCCTGGCCATTTCAGGTGATGATAAACATGAATATTTTCCAGTAAAAATGTGACTGAGTGATTCATCCAGGCCCGTTTGGATTGGTGCGGCCCGTTCAGGCACGTCTGCTGTAATTAAATCCCTGAATTCCACTTTTCTCTTCAGTAACTCTGTAAAGTTGACGTCTCATGACATCGGGTTTTATCTCGTTTCTGGCACTGACGGCTTGTTATGAATGTGCGTGTCAGTCAAACTGCTGCTTTTCAAACAAACAAACTCCGCAGCTTCACCTTCAGGCCAGAAACAGACTCGACGCAGGTTTGGCTCTGTCCCGTTGGACATACTTAGTGTGCGGTAAACCGCAGTCCTCAAGGGGGCGATAGAGTTTCCTTGAGTTGTGGCGAATGATGCGACAACGCTAAGAATGCAGCGCGTTATGAATTGCGCTCATTTTGGAACACAAGCTTTGCGTTCATGTAGCCTTGCTGTGCGTTTGGTGTGTGTTGGCGTGTCGGGGTCAGATCCACACGTGTTTTTAATGTGTTTGATTTAACTTCTCTGTCCTGTACAAGATTGAATCGTAAAACATCTCGAGCAAAAAGTGAAAAAAGATGGCAGACTGATAATGTGAGCTGGACGGATGGAGAAATGAAGGATTAGAGAGCAGTTTTACCCTCAGGGCCGCTGCTCACATGTGTGTGTGTGTGTGTGTGTGTGTGTGTGTGTGTGTGTGTGTGTGTGTGTGTGTGTGTGTGTTTAGACTCACATTGTGCCAAACTGAAATCTTGAAGCTCTTACGCTCTGAGCTGTGGCTTCAGAGACACTCCGGCGACGCTGAAACTGCGCAAATCGCTTGGCGAATCTACAGCATACTTGTTAAAATCGTGGTTAGCATTTTTTTATTGCATTGCCTGTTCTGATGAACTGTGCACACTGTGAGAAATAATGTTTCCCACAATGCACTGCGCTTGATGTGATGCTTTATTCCCAGTGCGATTAATTGATTCATACGGTAACATCATCTTTATTTGATCAAGAAAATTAGATTAAAAATTATATATTTATTAATGTAAGGAAGCTTGTTTCAGCCATGGAATAAAAAAAATTAAAAAAGTTTTCTCACAATTCTGAGATTATATCTCACAGCTTGTGCAGCTCATAAACTACGAAAGAAAGTACGAGTTTATACCTTCCAGTTACAAGATATAAACTTGCAATTGTGAGAAAAAAGTCAGAATTGCGAAATGTAAACTTGCAATTTTTTTTAAAAAATTCAAAATTGTGAGATATAAACTCGCAACGAGAAAAAACTACAATTGTTATCCTCTGGCGAAAACAAAAAACAGAATTGTGAAATGTAAACTCAATTACGAGTTTATAACTTTCACTTGTATAATAGAAACTCACAATTATGAGAAAAAAGTCAGAATTGCGAAATGTGAACTTGCAATTCCTTGAAAAAAGTTAAAATTGTGAGATATAAACTTAAAACTACAAGAAACAAACTACAGTTTCTTTATTCTGTGGGAGAAACAAAAATCAGAATTGTGAAATATAAACTCACAATTACCAGTTTATAACTTTCACTTGCATAATAGAAACTCACAATTGTTCTTTGAAAAAAGTAAAAAATGTGATAAACTTGCAACTACAAGAAAGAACTAAAAAAAAATTATCCTGTGGTGCAAACAAAAAAAAAACAGAACTGTGAAATGTAAACTCGCAATTACGAGTTTATAACTTTTAGTTGTGTAATAGAAACTCACAATTGTGAGAAAAAAGTCAGAATTGCAAAATGTAAACTTGCAGTTCTTTTTGAAAAATGTCAAAATTGCAAGATATAAACTCACAACTACAGGAAAAGACTCAAATTTCTATATCCCGTGGCAGAAACAAAAAACTAAATTGCAAAACTTTTAATTGAGTAATAGAAACTCAATTCTTCGGAAAAAAAAGTCAAAATTGTGAGATATAAACTTAAAACTACAAGAAAAAAAGCTCAAATTTCTTTATCCCGTGGCAGAAACAAAAAACAGAATTGTGAAATGTAAACTCAATTATGAGTTTATAACTTTCACTTGTGTAATAGAAACTCACAATTATGAGAAAAAAAGTCAGAATTGCGAAATGTGAACTTGCAATTCCTTGAAAAAAGTTAAAATTGTGATAAACTCACAACTACAAGAAAAAACTAAAAAAAAAAAAAAAAAGATCCTGTGCTGGAAACAAAACAGAATTGTGAAATGTAAACTCACGATTACACGTTTACAACTTTCACTTGTGAGATAGAAACTCACAATTATGAGAAAAAAAGTCAGAATTGCGAAATGTGAACTTGCAATTCCTTGAAAAAAGTTAAAATTGTGAGATATAAACT
This sequence comes from Chanodichthys erythropterus, assembly GCF_024489055.1. Taxonomy (NCBI): domain Eukaryota; kingdom Metazoa; phylum Chordata; class Actinopteri; order Cypriniformes; family Xenocyprididae; genus Chanodichthys; species Chanodichthys erythropterus. The sequence goes on from NC_090230.1 coordinate 28,561,584, forward strand.
TAAAACTACAAGAAACAAACTACAGTTTCTTTATTCTGTGGGAGAAACAAAAATCAGAATTGTGAAATATAAACTCACAATTACCAGTTTATAACTTTCACTTGCATAATAGAAACTCACAATTGTGAGAAAAAAAGTCAGAATTGTGTGACAAAACTTTTTTTTAAATTAAACAAGCCTCCATATTTGTGATGATAATGACATGAAGAGGTCACGTGACGGCAGAATATCACACTGCGTACTGTTTTTAAATCAAGTATGTACAGTAGTATGTTGATCTGAGACGCAGCCGCGGGAGGGGCGTCTGGATCCGGCTCAGTTCTGTGGTATTTCCCTCGCTAATGAAGTCGAGGGGGATGCTGTTTGGTGTTTTGCGGTTTTGTTTGACATTTGTAAGTTGTGTAATCGGCGCAGCAGCGGGACGCCCGCGCTCAGCGTCTCTGAATCCAATTAGTGGCGCGCAGAGAGAGAGTTTCTGGGTGCGGCTCTTCTTCTCTTCATCAGTGCTGATGTTGTGCTATTCATCTTTACTGAAGTTACTTCACATTTATCAAAGTACTGCATGATTAACATTCACATGCTAAATCAGGTACTTCAAATGCAAACTAGAAATGGGATTACCATCCACAAAAAGATTTTTCGTTGCTGCAAATACATTTTTAAAGTGATTTACATGAAACGAATGCATTTATTTTCTTATGTGTGTCGTGAGGTCACTGCTGCTGATGGACTCTTTCTGTTCACGAAAGGCGTATGGCTAACATGTGCCAATTACAGGGTTTGAGGTCAAAGGTCAGTGTTAGACCCCATGTCATTAAAACATGCTGGAGTATGTGTGTGTGAAAGTGTGTGTACTAAGTGTGTGTGTGAGAGTGCGACTCTCTACAATCCGAGTAAATCAGTCGCATATGCGACCAAATTTCACTAAAAATGTGGCTAGTAAACTGTGCATTCAGTTGCCTACAATTGTGTTAGAGGCAACAAAAAAAAGTTTAGCGCAGATATAATTTCATTACCTGCACCGTTGCGCGGCTGAGAGCGCCCTCTGTGGCTTTCTCTTTCTCGCCTTGGAAGTTGATCTTTTGTACGTGTTTTAAACTCTTGCCATTTTAAACATTCAAGGGCAAGAAGACGCGAAAGAGTAATAATGTTGGCGTCGCCTCATCTGAATCATGGAAAAAACGTCATCAACAAACATTTCTCGTCATTGTTTTTGTTAACAAAATTAGCACTTGCGCTGAGAGCCATGATGAAGTGCTTACAGTGTGTGTTTGTGTGCTAATGAGGCTCTGAACACGAGCCAGATTCTGCACCTGCAGAGAGAGAGAGAGAAAACACTTCTGATGAAGAGATTACAGAAATCAAACGCCAGTCAGCGATATTAACGCTGCGACACGACCGCAAACACACCACCACCGCTGTGAGAGTGTGTGTGTGTGTGTGTGTTCACACAGCCCCCCGCTGCAGCAGAATGTGAGGAATGTTCTAGAGCGCCAGTGAGAGTCGAGCTCAGAACTTATTACTAACAGGTGAGAGAACGGCAGCGCAGCACCAACATCTAGCGATGCCAGAGCCTCACCTGGTGAACGTGTCGCTGCCTGTCGGACAGATTCTGCTGAAGCGCGTCGTCCCGCACACACGTCATGACAGCGCAGGAATTCAGATCCTTCATGCATCACAGCCGCTCCACACACTCTGCATGTTGAGAAACATGAACCTTCTGTCATCGTTTATTCACCCTCATGTCATTTAAACTCACTTTGACTTTCCTTTGTGGAACATAAAAGAAGATAGTTAGCCGAATGTTCACGCTGCTCTTGTACATATAGTGAAATTGAACAGTGAGTCCAGCTGACAGGGAATATGAACAAACGTTCTTCCAGTAACATTAAAGGAACCTATAACGCCCCTTCCACAAGATGTAATATCAGTCTCTGGTGTCTCCAGAATGTGTGTGTGAAGTTTCAGCTCAAAATCCCCCACAGATCATTTATTATAGCTTGTCAAATTTGCCTCTATTTGGGTGTGAGCAAAAACACGCCGTTTTTGTGTGTGTCCCTTTAAATGCAAATGAGCTGCTGTTCCAGAAGAGGGCGGAGCTTTAACAGCTCAACAACAACAAAGCTGGAGAGTCTCACGCAGCCAAAATGAGGAAAGTGTTCATCCTTACATTGTTCAAACCGGAGTCGACACTGATGGAGAGACTCAGGAAGAAGTTACAACTTTTAGACGTTTCTGAATGGTTAGTGGATAAATTGATGTAGTTGCTGTGGAGTTGATTCAACTCATCCACTAGCATGTGCCGTCATGTTCATCTTTTGTGCAAACCCAGCGTTTGTTTGGCGTAAAATGACGGCATGTCAACAACACTCGACTACAACAACTCTTCCTCTTCTCTAAAGCAGCCCAACATGGCCCCGCCCCCTTTGTTGAGTGTTCTCGGGGGCGGGGTTTATGTAAATGTGGGGTTTGTGATGTCACCAATCCAGGAAGAAGCTCGTTCTAGTTCCTACCAGCCGTTTAAAAAGTGATTTCTGTAAAAGAAAATATCTCTCTTTGCATTGAACGTTGAGCGTCGTAACTGTGCAGATGTTGTTTATGATCAAACAGCAACATTACACACTAACTAAAGTTACAACAGTGAAATCATAATCAACCAGCGCTTTAATGATAATAACCCGAACTCCTCGTTTTGTGTTCCAAGTTATGATTCCATTTGAAACTCAACGATTGTCCTCTTGATAAAGTGCAGTGATGGTATCAGATGGTGGTTTTTGTCTCACATCCCTTTGAAAGCAGAAGATCACATACAGAGAGCTTGAGTTTGTTCTGGATGCTGGAGAAGATTCAGATCGGATTGCAGGAGATTCTGACCTGCCAAATCCACCAACATCATCATCTGCCCGCCCACACACACACACACACACACACACACACACACACACCTCACGTCTGACCCGCCCCCAAACACACACACACTCACACTCGTGCTGGGCAGCGACTGCAGCGTACGGCTCCGCTGACGGTGTGTTTGAGAGCAGACGGACCGACACTGTTTCTTCTGACTGTGTGTGTGTGTGTGTGTGTGTGTGTGTGTGTGTTAGTGATGTAATTGTTTAACTTCAGCAGGTCATAACAGGGCGAATCGTCTGTTAATCACCATATGAGATCCGTCAGCGGGACATCAGACACAGAGACGCTCGAGAAACCGTAAGTTTGACTCACTGAAGCCTGTGGATGTGTTTGTTTGACTGCTTTAGTTCTGTTTAATTGCTCAAGTTGTTACTCAGCTTTGCTTGTTCTTCAAGTTCAAGTTGAGAAGTTGTTTTAGCGTCACACAACTACATGAGATATCTGCGTCTGTCTCTGCCTCACTTTCTGCTTCTCTTTGAAATATCGGATCCGTTGGGAATGTTATTTATGAAAAAGGGGTTATTTGGTTTCTTGTGGACGTGCTGTTTTAACTGCGTCTGTTCGGTTTGGCATAAAACAGAGGAGGCATTTAAGACGCATGCTTTATTAGAGTCAGGTGGTATCAGACTCTCTCTCGCTCTCTCTCTCTCTCTCTGGTGTTCTGGACCGAGTGAACTACATTGTTCTCGTGTCTCGTTCTGTGATTGTGCGCCAGTTTCTGGCTTGATTGCTCTCCATCGGTGCGAAACCGGCCAGAGAGAGTCCAGAACATTCAGCAGAGACGCTGCACAAACAAAAACTACTAAACCAGCGAACAGGGAATGTTCTGACAAAGTTATGAACAAACGCTGTTCCAGTAATGTTAATAGAACGTTCCTTCAAAGTTATCTGGTCTTTACATTTATACATCGTTTTTCTGAAACATTTTAGTTTTTTAAAAGTTACACCTTCTTTCTGAACATTCAGAAGTAACGTTCCCACAATGTTTGAAGAATGATCAAATGGAATATTCCCTTAACGTTCGCATAACCAAGAAAAAAACATAACATTAGCAAAACGTTCTTAGAACATATTTTAGCTAGCTGGGAACACTAGATCTCTCCTAAATGAAGTTTCTCCTGATTTCAGGTTATTTGCCGCAGCTCCAGGTGTCGTGATGTGTCTGCGCGTTCTGCTGGCATGTTTGCTGCTCGAGTTCTGCTGCGCGGCTCCACACGCTCACATCAACCGCCTCGCACTCTTCCCCGACAAGAGCGCCTGGTGCGAAGCCAAAAACATCACGCAGATCGTCGGACACACGGGCTGCACGCCACGATCCATCCAAAACAGGTCTCACACACACAGTTGTCCAGTTTAGGGAATTCTTGAACATTTCTCTGTGTTCGTTTGACCAAAATAAACATTATACTATGAAATATTACGATATTTGAGCAGCAGATAATCATCTGTTCTTTTTGAAACAATCTGTTGAGGGTTTGTGGAAGGTTCTGACAGCGTTGTGTTTTTCAGGGCCTGTCTGGGTCAGTGTTTCAGCTACAGTGTGCCCAACACCTTCCCACAATCCACTGAGTCTCTGGTCCACTGCGACTCCTGCATGCCGGCGCAGACGCAGTGGGAGGTGGTGAGTGTCACCAGTAAACACACTGAGTGAACTACAAACACTTTAATGAGCCGGACTTTAAAATGTGCACACCAAAGCACTGGACTGCATGCACTGCAATAGTGAGAGTTAGAGAAATACTGCATCCATATTGCCATGCCCAACCTGCTGTAGTGAAAACTGCAGAAATACTGTGCCCATATTGTCCCTTGTGTAGCAATAGTGAAAACGTCAAATTTCATATTTGTAGTAACAGTGAAAACGCCAAATTTCATATTTGTAGTAACAGTGAAAACGCCAAATTTCATATTTTTAGTAATAAGGAAAATGGCCAATTTTATATTTGTAGTAATAATAAAAACGCAAGATTTAATATTTGTAGTAACAGTGAAAACGCCAAATTTCATATTTGTAGTAACAGTGAAAATGCCAAATTTCATATTTTTGGTAATAACGAAAATGGCCAATTTTATATTTGTAGTAATAGTGAAAACGCAAGATTTCATATTTGTAGTAACAGTGAAAACGCCAAATTTCATATTTGTAGTAATAGTGAAAATGCCAAATTTCATATTTGTAGTAATAACGAAAATGGCCAATTTTATATTTGTAGTAACAGTGAAAACGCAAGATTTCATATTTGTAGTAATAGTGAAAATGCCAAATTTTATATTTGTAGCAATAGTGAAAACGCTACATTTCATATTTGTAGTAACAGTGAAAACGCCAAATTTCATATTTGAAGTAACAGTGAAAACGCCAAATTTCATATTTGTAGTAACAGTGAGAACGCCAAATTTCATATTTGTAGTAATAGTGAAAATGCCAAATTTCATATTTTTAGTAATAACGAAAATGGCCAATTTTATATTTGTAGTAATAGTGAAAACGCAAGATTTCATATTTGTAGTAACAGTGAAAACGCCAAATTTCATATTTGTAGTAACAGTGAAAATGCCAAATTTCATATTTTTAGTAATAACGAAAATGGCCAATTTTATATTTGTAGTAACAGTGAAAACGCCAAAATTCATATTTGTAGTAACAGTGAAAACGCCAAATTTCATATTTTTAGTAATAACGAAAATGGCCAATTTTATATTTGTAGTAATAGTGAAAACGCAAGATTTCATATTTGTAGTAACAGTGAAAACGCCAAATTTCATATTTGTAGTAACAGTGAAAATGCCAAATTTCATATTTGTAGTAATAACGAAAATGGCCAATTTTATATTTGTAGTAACAGTGAAAACGCAAGATTTCATATTTGTAGTAATAGTGAAAATGCCAAATTTTATATTTGTAGCAATAGTGAAAACGCTACATTTCATATTTGTAGTAACAGTGAAAACGCCAAATTTCATATTTGAAGTAACAGTGAAAACGCCAAATTTCATATTTGTAGTAACAGTGAGAACGCCAAATTTCATATTTGTAGTAATAGTGAAAATGCCAAATTTCATATTTTTAGTAATAACGAAAATGGCCAATTTTATATTTGTAGTAACAGTGAAAACGCCAAAATTCATATTTGTAGTAACAGTGAAAACGCCAAATTTCATATTTTTAGTAATAACGAAAATGGCCAATTTTATATTTGTAGTAATAGTGAAAACGCAAGATTTCATATTTGTAGTAACAGTGAAAACGCCAAATTTCATATTTGTAGTAACAGTGAAAATGCCAAATTTCATATTTGTAGTAATAACGAAAATGGCCAATTTTATATTTGTAGTAACAGTGAAAACGCAAGATTTCATATTTGTAGTAATAGTGAAAATGCCAAATTTTATATTTGTAGCAATAGTGAAAACGCTACATTTCATATTTGTAGTAACAGTGAAAACGCCAAATTTCATATTTGTAGTAACAGTGAAAACGCCAAATTTCATATTTTTAGTAATAAGGAAAATGGCCAATTTTATATTTGTAGTAATAATAAAAACGCAAGATTTAATATTTGTAGTAACAGTGAAAACGCCAAATTTCATATTTGTAGTAACAGTGAAAATGCCAAATTTCATATTTTTGGTAATAACGAAAATGGCCAATTTTATATTTGTAGTAATAGTGAAAACGCAAGATTTCATATTTGTAGTAACAGTGAAAACGCCAAATTTCATATTTGTAGTAATAGTGAAAATGCCAAATTTCATATTTGTAGTAATAACGAAAATGGCCAATTTTATATTTGTAGTAACAGTGAAAACGCAAGATTTCATATTTGTAGTAATAGTGAAAATGCCAAATTTTATATTTGTAGCAATAGTGAAAACGCTACATTTCATATTTGTAGTAACAGTGAAAACGCCAAATTTCATATTTGTAGTAACAGTGAAAACGCCAAATTTCATATTTGTAGTAATCGTGAAAATGCCAAATTTCATATTTGTAGTAATCGTGAAAATGCTAAATTTTTTATTTTTAGTAATAGTGAAAATGCTAAATTTTATATTTGTAGTAATAGTGAAAACGCAAGATTTCATATTTGTAGTAATAGTGAAAATGCCAAATTTCATATTTGTATTAACAGTGAAAATGCCAAATTTCATATTTTTAGTAATAACGAAAATGCCAAATTTTATATTTGTAGTAACAGTGAAAACAGCCCAATTTCATATTTGTAGTAATAGTGAAAACGGCAAATTTTTTATTTTTAATAATAATGAAAATGGCAAATTTCATATATTTAGTAATAGTGAAAACGCAAGATTTCATATTTGTAGTAATAGTGAAAACGCCAAATTTCATATTTGTAGTAACAGTGAAAATGCCAAATTTCATATTTGTAGTAATAACGAAAATGGCCAATTTTATATTTGTAGTAACAGTGAAAACGCAAGATTTCATATTTGTAGTAATAGTGAAAATGCCAAATTTTATATTTGTAGCAATAGTGAAAACGCTACATTTCATATTTGTAGTAACAGTGAAAACGCCAAATTTCATATTTGAAGTAACAGTGAAAACGCCAAATTTCATATTTGTAGTAACAGTGAGAACGCCAAATTTCATATTTGTAGTAATAGTGAAAATGCCAAATTTCATATTTTTAGTAATAACGAAAATGGCCAATTTTATATTTGTAGTAACAGTGAAAACGCCAAATTTCATATTTGTAGTAACAGTGAAAACGCCAAATTTCATATTTTTAGTAATAACGAAAATGGCCAATTTTATATTTGTAGTAATAGTGAAAACGCAAGATTTCATATTTGTAGTAACAGTGAAAACGCCAAATTTCATATTTGTAGTAACAGTGAAAATGCCAAATTTCATATTTGTAGTAATAACGAAAATGGCCAATTTTATATTTGTAGTAACAGTGAAAACGCAAGATTTCATATTTGTAGTAATAGTGAAAATGCCAAATTTTATATTTGTAGCAATAGTGAAAACGCTACATTTCATATTTGTAGTAACAGTGAAAACGCCAAATTTCATATTTGAAGTAACAGTGAAAACGCCAAATTTCATATTTGTAGTAACAGTGAGAACGCCAAATTTCATATTTGTAGTAATAGTGAAAATGCCAAATTTCATATTTTTAGTAATAACGAAAATGGCCAATTTTATATTTGTAGTAATAGTGAAAACGCAAGATTTCATATTTGTAGTAACAGTGAAAATGCCAAATTTCATATTTTTAGTAATAACGAAAATGGCCAATTTTATATTTGTAGTAACAGTGAAAACGCCAAATTTCATATTTGTAGTAACAGTGAAAATGCCAAATTTCATATTTTTAGTAATAACGAAAATGGCCAATTTTATATTTGTAGTAATAGTGAAAACGCAAGATTTCATATTTGTAGTAACAGTGAAAATGCTAAATTTTATATTTGTAGTAATAGTGAAAACGCCAAATTTCATATTTTTAGTAATAACGAAAATGGCCAATTTTATATTTGTAGTGATAGTGAAAACGCAAGATTTCATATTTGTAGTAACAGTGAAAACGCAAGATTTCATATTTGTAGTAACAGTGAAAATGCTAAATTTTATATTTGTAGTAATAGTGAAAATGCCAAATTTCATATTTGTAGTAACAGTGAAAACGCCAAATTTCATATTTTTAGTAATAACGAAAATGGCCAATTTTATATTTGTAGTGATAGTGAAAACGCAAGATTTCATATTTGTAGTAATAGTGAAAACGCATGATTTCATATTTGTAGTAATAGTGAAAATGCCAAATTTTATATTTGTAGCAATAGTGAAAACGCTACATTTCATATTTGTAGTAACAGTGAAAACACCAAATTTCATATTTGAAGTAACAGTGAAAATGCCAAATTTCATATTTGTAGTAACAGTGAAAACGCCAAATTTCATATTTTTAGTAATAGTGAAAATGCCAAATTTCATATTTTTAGTAATAACGAAAATGGCCAATTTTATATTTGTAGTGATAGTGAAAACGCCAAATTTTTTATTTTTAATAATAACAAAAATGGCAAATTTAATATTTTTAGTAATAGTGAAAACACTAAGTTTTATATTTGTAGTGATACTGAAAACGACAAATTTTATATTTGTAATAATTGTGAAAACGCCAAATTTCATATTTGTAGTAATAGTGAAAACGGCAAATTTTTTATTTTTAATAATAATGAAAATGGCAAATTTCATATATTTAGTAATAGTGAAAACGCCAAATTTCATATTTGTAGTAATAGTGAAAACGCCAAATTTCATATTTGTAGTAATAACGAAAATGGCCAATTTTATATTTGTAGTAACAGTGAAAACGCCAAATTTCATATTTGTAGTAATCGTGAAAATGCCAAATTTCATATTTGTAGTAATCGTGAAAATGCCAAATTTTTTATTTTTAGTAATAGTGAAAATGCTAAATTTTATATTTGTAGTAATAGTGAAAACGCAAGATTTCATATTTGTAGTAATAGTGAAAATGCCAAATTTCATATTTTTAGTAATAACGAAAATGGCCAATTTTATATTTGTAGTAACAGTGAAAACGCCAAATTTCATATTTGTAGTAACAGTGAAAATGCCAAATTTCATATTTTTAGTAATAACGAAAATGGCCAATTTTATATTTGTAGTAATAGTGAAAACGCAAGATTTCATATTTGTAGTAACAGTGAAAATGCTAAATTTTATATTTGTAGTAATAGTGAAAACGCCAAATTTCATATTTTTAGTAATAACGAAAATGGCCAATTTTATATTTGTAGTGATAGTGAAAACGCAAGATTTCATATTTGTAGTAACAGTGAAAACGCAAGATTTCATATTTGTAGTAACAGTGAAAATGCTAAATTTTATATTTGTAGTAATAGTGAAAATGCCAAATTTCATATTTGTAGTTACAGTGAAAACGCCAAATTTCATATTTTTAGTAATAACGAAAATGGCCAATTTTATATTTGTAGTGATAGTGAAAACGCAAGATTTCATATTTGTAGTAATAGTGAAAACGCATGATTTCATATTTGTAGTAATAGTGAAAATGCCAAATTTTATATTTGTAGCAATAGTGAAAACGCTACATTTCATATTTGTAGTAACAGTGAAAACACCAAATTTCATATTTGAAGTAACAGTGAAAATGCCAAATTTCATATTTGTAGTAACAGTGAAAACGCCAAATTTCATATTTTTAGTAATAGTGAAAATGCCAAATTTCATATTTTTAGTAATAACGAAAATGGCCAATTTTATATTTGTAGTGATAGTGAAAACGCCAAATTTTTTATTTTTAATAATAACAAAAATGGCAAATTTAATATTTTTAGTAATAGTGAAAACACTAAGTTTTATATTTGTAGTGATACTGAAAACGACAAATTTTATATTTGTAATAATTGTGAAAACGCCAAATTTCATATTTGTAGTAATAGTGAAAACGCCAAATTTTTTATTTTTAATAATAACAAAAATGGCAAATTTCATATTTTTAGTAACAGTGAAAACACCAAATTTCATATTTGAAGTAACAGTGAAAATGCCAAATTTCATATTTGTAGTAATAACGAAAATGGCCAATTTTATATTTGTAGTGATAGTGAAAACGCAAGATTTCATATTTGTAGTAACAGTGAAAATGCTAAATTTTATATTTGTAGTAATAGTGAAAATGCCAAATTTCATATTTGTAGTAACAGTGAAAACGCCAAATTTCATATTTTTAGTAATAACGAAAATGGCCAATTTTATATTTGTAGTGATAGTGAAAACGCAAGATTTCATATTTGTAGTAATAGTGAAAACGCATGATTTCATATTTGTAGTAATAGTGAAAATGCCAAATTTTATATTTGTAGCAATAGTGAAAACGCTACATTTCATATTTGTAGTAACAGTGAAAACACCAAATTTCATATTTGAAGTAACAGTGAAAACGCCAAATTTCATATTTTTAGTAATAGTGAAAATGCCAAATTTCATATTTTTAGTAATAACGAAAATGGCCAATTTTATATTTGTAGTGATAGTGAAAACGCCAAATTTTTTATTTTTAATAATAACAAAAATGGCAAATTTAATATTTTTAGTAATAGTGAAAACACTAAGTTTTATATTTGTAGTGATACTGAAAACGACAAATTTTATATTTGTAATAATTGTGAAAACGCCAAATTTCATATTTGTAGTAATAGTGAAAACGCCAAATTTTTTATTTTTAATAATAACAAAAATGGCAAATTTCATATTTTTAGTAACAGTGAAAACACCAAATTTCATATTTGTAGTAATAGTGAAAACACCTAATTTTATATTTGTAGTGATAACAAAATTGCCAAGTTTCATAAATATTGCGATTAAATGATCATATTTATACTGCAGTAGTGAGAATTGCATAATTACTGCATCCAAACTGTCATATTTGTGCTGCACAAGTCAAACTGCAGAAACACTTCAGAAGTACTGCCGTTTGTTTTTTCGAGTGATTTGTGGGTTGTTGTGTGTGAGTTTTTTGGCACGGCAGTGAATTCTCAAAATCAAAACATGCATATTGGAGAACACGTCACTCGCAGCTTCTCTTTCCGCTGGAGTGATAAATGCATCCTGCCGCATGCCGCGTGTCTTGTCGTGTGGCGTGCTGTAACAACCGAGAGCTGCGAGCAAACCACAACACCTATTTAACATCCAACCCAATGATTGATGGACTCGCGGCGAAGGCTGAGCGGCTCTTTATGAGGCATGTTGAAAGACAACAAACACACTCATCAGTCTTGTGCAGAGAACACGGCGCGTCACGCGCGAGTGTGTGTGGATTTTGTGTGTTTACAGTATTTGGCGGTGGGCTTTAGCTCTGCCCTCTAGTGTTGGAGATTATTTTGGCAGAAGACGGGAATGTTTGACCACCAGTGATTTCGCTAGAGGAGCAGTGTGTGTGAGAGATGTCAGCATATGAAAATAATCACGTTGTTTGCCCTCTTCCTCACCCGTTGAGATCTGAGAATTGCTGTATTGACGTTAACTGAACGCTGTGACGCACAAAGAATGTTGAAGTTCAGTTCGACTTGAAAAGCTTTGGCTATATTTACGCACTAACATCATGTTCTGTTTGTGAGACCTCTCTTAGCGTTAGCCGCCGACTCAAAGAGGCCGCCCTCTGCTACTTATTATGTTCTTTTATGCAATCTGGCTTTAATAGAGAGCAGTTCTTGTTCAGTAAATAAAACAGACTGGGGCTTGTGTTGACAAAGACCTGCAGTAATGTGACAGCAACCTGATCTGACCCGCCGTACCACTCTCACTTACTGTAGACTAACATTACACTGTCCACTTTCCAGTGTTCTTCGAGCCAAACAGAACATGTCTGATGTTTAATTTTAGACTATTGTGATCTCGTGCATTGCCAGAACGTTCCCTGTTAGCAGGGTAGTCAGTCAGCGTTGAGCAGATTAGCATACTCACTTAACGACCTCATTCTTCAAGCAAAAAGCGTGTTTTCCTGGTGACGACCACTCAAAAAGTATAGCCATGCATTTGAACACTTTTTGTGTTAACATAAAAAGACTCAACTGTGTGCAAGAGACGTGTTTTTCTCCTCGTTTGCATTACATTTATTCATTTAGCAGAGGCTTTTATCCACATGGAGCATCACAAGCATTTTGTCACAGTATTGGCAGCACAGGAATGGCCTCTTTAGATGCGAATCACTGGTTTTAGCGCAGAAAAAACACTATTTCTCGACTGATGCTGTGTTTAGATCAGATCCAGCTGACTGTGTGTGTGTGTGTGTGTGTTTGCAGGTGACTCTGGACTGCTCCGGCAGCGATGAAGCCCCGCGCGTGGATAAGCTAGTGGAGCGCATCCTTCACTGCAGCTGCCAGTCGTGCAGTAAAGAGAGCGGCCAGGAGGGGGCGCTGCTGCAGCTGTACCCGTCAGAGGGAGCGCTGGAGACGCCGGCGCTGTCAGACGCGACACACACGCACGCGCACCTAGACATACACGCGCCTGAGGCGGGGTGACGCGCACTCACCCAACCTACTGAACGATCTGTCTCGCTCTGTTTGAAGCACTTTTTCACGTAGAGATCATGACATTAACTTTAGCACAATCACTGAAGCTTCAGTCAGCTCTGTGAATAACCGCACACACACACACACACACACACACACACGACTTTATATTACTGACGCATTTACACACGTCCAGATCTATATATATACGTAATGTAGCCTACAGGAACACATGCAATCAGACTTATGTAATCACAATAAAATGTGAAATCACCTCATGTCTGAATGATTATTCTTCAATATATACAGGCAGATATGTCTCCCTTAAATATGGAAGCTTTGCCACAGTTGAGTAAAAAATATGATTCTTTAAGTCATAAAACTTTCAAATAATTTTGACTTAGAATCTATAATAATAATTACTTAGTTTCTCATAATAACGAAAAACTTTATTGTAAAAATGACTTATTTACTCATAATAATGAGAAACTTTCTCATAATTATTACTTGTATGCATTTTCAAAGCAGCAGAGCAGAAGGTCGAGGCACGCTAGCGACATCTGCTGGTCAAAGCTGTGTAAATGCGAGAACACAGCAAGCATGGCACCATCTGCAAAACAGTTGTTTTCGTTAAAGTTAGTTTAATCTATAATATCATTAAATAACATTAATGATGAATTATCAGAATATGATATGGGCTTCCATACTATATAGTCTTTTATTCATTTGTGTATGAACGAGCAGAAACACCGAATGGATGGGATGATAAGAACAGGGATGATAAGACACTAAAGTCACTAAAGTTATTATTACGTATTATGTTTCTCATTATGAGATGTTGAGTCATTATTACGAGAAAGTTTCTCGTTATTATGAGATGTTAAGTCATTATTACGAGAAAGCTTCTCGTTATTATGAGATGTTAAGTCATTATTACGAGAAAGCTTCTCGTTATTATTATACTTAGTTATTACAAGTTTCTCATTATGATTATGAGACACTAAGTCATTATTACGAGAAAGTTTCTCATTATTATGAAATGTTAAGTCATTATTACGAGAAAGCTTCTCGTTATTATTATACTTAGTTATTACAAGTTTCTCATTATGATTATGAGACACTGAGTCATTATTACGAGAAAGTTTCTCATTATTATGAAATGTTAAGTCATTACGAGAAAGCTTCTCGTTATTATTATACTTAGTTATTACAAGTTTCTCATTATGATTATGAGACACTGAGTCATTATTACGAGAAAGTTTCTCATTATGAGACACTAAGTCATTATTACGAGAAAGTTTCTCATTATTATGAGATACTTAGTCATTATTTTTAGAAAGTTTCTCATTATGAGATACTAAGTCATTACAAGAAAGTTTCTTGTTATTATGAGATGTTAAGTCATTATTACGAGAAAGTTTCTCATTATTATGCGAAACTAAGTCATTATTATGAGATGTTGAGTCATTATTACGAGAGTTTCTCATTATGCGAAACTAAGTCATTTTTATGAGATGAATCGCATTATTGAGGGCCTAAACGTTCTCAAAAACTCAGTGATAACTTTGCACACTCATCAGAAGTGGTGAAAATTTACAGTTTCTGTTATATGAGATTTCAGAATTAGGTGTGGCAAAACGTTTCTCGATAGCGCCACCTACAAAATTTCAATTAAGCGCCCTTCGTGCTACGTTTCACGTAACTAAGTAATTAAATTATGTAGACAGATGTAACAGTCCATTACCTACGAGAAAGCCCCTGGGTGCCATTATTATTATACTTAGTTATAACAAGTTTCTCGTTATTATGAGATACTTAGTCATTATTTTTAGAAAGTTTCTCGTTATTATGAGATACTTAGTCATTATTTTTAGAAAGTTTCTCGTTATTATGAGATGTTGAGTCAATATTACGAGAAAGTTTCTCATTATGAGATACTAAGTCATTATTACGAGAAAGTTTCTCATTATTATGCGAAACTAAGTCATTATTATGAGATGTTGAGTCATTATTACGAGAGATTCTCATTATGCAAAACTAAGTCATTATTATGAGATGTTAAGTCATTATTACGAGAAAGTTTCTCGTTATTATTATACTTAGTTATTACAAGTTTCTCGTTATTATGAGATACTTAGTCATTATTTTTAGAAAGTTTCTCGTTATTATGAGATGTTGAGTCATTATTACGAGAAAGTTTCTCATTATTATGCAAAACTAAGTCATTATTATGAGATGTTAAGTCATTATTACGAGAAAGTTTCTTATTATGCGAAACTAAGTCATTATTATGAGATGTTAAGTCATTATTACGAGAAAGTTTCTCATTATTATGCGAAACTAAGTCATTATTATGAGATACTAACGTCATTATTACAAGAAAATTTCTCATTAAGTTATGCGAAACTCAGTCATTATTATGAGATGTTAAGTCTGCTCCAAAAGTTTCACATTATGCGATAACTAAGTCATTATTATGGCCTGTTAAGTCATCAACATAGTTTCTCGTTATTATAATACTTAGTTATTACAAGTTTCTCAATATTATGAGATTTTAGTCATTATTTTCCTAGAAAGTTTCTCGTTATTATGAGATGGTGAGTCATTATTACGAGAAAGTTTCTCATTATGCGAAACTAAGTCATTATTATGAGATGTTAAGTCATTATTACGAGAAAGTTTCATCGCTGCTTGCAGCTTTAATTATACTTAGTTATTACAAGTTTCTCATTATGATTATGAGATACTTAGTCATTTTTTTAGAAAGTTTCTCGTTATTATGAGATGTTGAGTCATTATTACGAGAAAGTTTCTCATTATGAGATACTAAGTCATTATTACGAGAAAGTTTCTCATTATTATGCGAAACTAAGTCATTATTATGAGATGTTAAGTCATTATTACGAGAAAGTTTCTCATTATTATGCGAAAATAAGTCATTATTATGAGATGTTAAGTCATTATTACGAGAAAGTTTCTCATTATGCGAAACTAAGTCATTATTATGAGATGTTGTCATTATTACGAGAAAGTTTCTCATTATGATTATGAGACACTAAGTCATTATTACGAGATAGTTTCTCATTATTATGAGATACTTAGTCATTATTTTTAGAAAGTTTCTCGTTATTATGAGATGTTGAGTCATTATTACGAGAAAGTTTCTCATTATTATGCAAAACTAAGTCATTATTATGAGATGTTAAGTCATTATTACGAGAAAGTTTCTTATTATGCGAAACTAAGTCATTATTATGAGATGTTAAGTCATTATTACGAGAAAGTTTCTCATTATTATGCGAAACTAAGTCATTATTATGAGATACTAAGTCATTATTACAAGAAAATTTCTCATTATTATGCGAAACTAAGTCATTATTATGAGATGTTAAGTCATTATTACGAGAAAGTTTCTCATTATGCGAAACTAAGTCATTATTATGAGATGTTAAGTCATTATTACGAGAAAGTTTCTCGTTATTATAATACTTAGTTATTACAAGTTTCTCAATATTATGAGATATTTAGTCATTATTTTTAGAAAGTTTCTCGTTATTATGAGATGTTGAGTCATTATTACGAGAAAGTTTCTCATTATGCGAAACTAAGTCATTATTATGAGATGTTAAGTCATTATTACGAGAAAGTTTCTCGTTATTATTATACTTAGTTATTACAAGTTTCCTGTTATTATGAGATACTTAGTCATTTTTTTAGAAAGTTTCTCGTTATTATGAGATGTTGAGTCATTATTACGAGAAAGTTTCTCATTATGAGATACTAAGTCATTACGAGAAAGTTTCTCATTATTATGCGAAACTAAGTCATTATTATGAGATGTTAAGTCATTATTACGAGAAAGTTTCTCATTATTATGCGAAACTAAGTCATTATTATGAGATGTTAAGTCATTATTACGAGAAAGTTTCTCATTATTATGCGAAACTAAGTCATTATTATGAGATGTTAAGTCATTATTACGAGAAAGTTTCTCATTATTATTATACTTAGTTATTACAAGTTTCTCGTTATTATGAGATACTTAGTCATTATTTTTAGAAAGTTTCTCGTTATTATGAGATGTTGAGTCATTATTACGAGAAAGTTTCTCATTATGAGATACTAAGTCATTACATGAAAGTTTCTCGTTATTATGAGTTATAAAGTCATGATAAATTTTCTGTCATTATTGAGATACTGTCATTATTACGAGAAAGTTTCTCATTATTATTAGGTGTTAAGCCATCGTTACAAGAAAGTCGTTATTATGAGATGTTGAGTCATTACAAGAAGCTTTCTTATTATTACGAGATTTTTTCCCAGAATATTATAACATATTAACTCTATATTGAGATAGTTTCTCATTATTATGAGATTCTAAGTCTACATCCTACAGCAGCATCATTTTAAGGATTCGCGCATAATTATATGCAAATATATGAGAATATATTTCATTCAGTACTTAAATGTATCATTAATGTATCTTCATGTAATTCATAATGACTCATTTTATACTGATATTTTGTGTTTATTTTTGAGTTATTAGTGCGCACACAGAGAGTGTTCTGAATCTTACGAGTTTCCATTTTATTTTAACTACATGTAGATAGTTCACTAGGCCTGTGGAGAGAGTTATTTATGAAGCACTGTTTACAATACATGTCAACAAATCCTCCTTTAAAGTCCTAGTGAGCAGGACAAATGTGACTGTCGCACGGTAAGTGTTTTTGTGAGTAATAATTGATGTAGGCTATATAGTGCGGTACTGATGTAGTCACCATGCGCTGTCAACTAGAAGACCCTCGCTCTGTCATCAGTACAGTGATTCTCAGATGAAAAGGTCATGTGGACGTGAAGTGTTTGCCATGGTTACCGTCAGGGACAGTCTGATTGGAAGCAGAAGAGAAACAGGACGCTTTCTGACCCACATTTAGAAGGAAATTACAGGAAGAACAAGAGCTTGTGTGTGTTATGAAGCCAAGAAACACACACACACACGATCGTGATGACTTTCCTCTGACTTCTGTTGTTTATTTTGAGCTTTTTTTTTCAGCCTCACACAAACATTTTGGCATTTGTCCATTTTGTACATTATTATTATATTATTATTAAATACATACTCGTACTTCTGAATGGCCTCAGATGACCAGCAGGTGGTGCTGTGAGCATGTGTGTGTTTCTTCTAAGCTTCTGGGTGTTTTTGAACATTACTTTTCACCTAATTTTGTCTTTTTCCATCATGAAAAATGATTTAATTACCCATCATGCTTTGTTTGGGGTTCATTTATCTGTCCATCCCTGATGAGCAGAGCAGATCTTTCCCGTTATCTCTGTAGCACAGGACTCTGGGAAGGGATGGAGCTCATCAATTTCATTATCAACTCATCTTTGATTAATCATTTCAGTCAGCAAGATGCTGCAGAGAGACAAAATTAAAGCTCAGTTTTCTGTGGCGAAATGTAGTAATATGGGGACATTTCAGATGTAGTTTGAAATTTGAAATTGCTTTGCTCAT
Organism: Chanodichthys erythropterus; assembly: GCF_024489055.1. Classification (NCBI taxonomy): domain Eukaryota; kingdom Metazoa; phylum Chordata; class Actinopteri; order Cypriniformes; family Xenocyprididae; genus Chanodichthys; species Chanodichthys erythropterus. The sequence goes on from NC_090230.1 coordinate 28,580,050, forward strand.
TTTTCCCTTTTTGCTTTTATTATTAGATTGCTCACTAAATGTGGTGCATTTTCTGTCAAGCTTCTTCCTCGCTGGCACACAAAGTGCTTACAAAATAAACTGTACTTGGTGAATTGTGATCAGCACTAATTAGCTTTCACTGTTAAGCAATTAGCTGCCACACGGCCAACTTAGAAAGTCACGACTCAAAGAAAATCGTGAGTTTCCCCACTGATAATTATGTCCATGTGAAGGCGGCGAGTCTTCATCTCATGTTGTGTTCTAGAGTTTATTTTGTGTTTTTCCCTCTTAAATAAACTGAAGCCCTTATTAAATTCCAATGAACTTAATGATTATAATGATTAACAGACATGTAATCAAATGTAAAGCAAGTGAACAAATTCTTCCATTAATGCCAAAGGGTTATTTCAGCCAAAACCGAAAATTCTGTCCTTTATTACTCACCATATCTGTAAGACCTTCGTTCATGTTCAGAACACAGATATTTTTGATGAAGTCTGAGAGGTTTCAGTCCTTCCGTAGAGATCCAACAACCACCACTCGGATTTCATCAAAAATATCTTAATTTGTGTTCTGAAGATGAACGAAGGTCTTACGGGTGTGGAACGACATAAGGGTGAGTAATAAATGACATTATTTTCATTTTTGGGTGAACTAACCCTTTAATAGAACATTTGTTCAAAGTTTAATAACGCTTTCAAAACGTTAGCACAAAAACATTTACAAGTAATGTTGTAACATTGTTCATGTCCATCGAACGTTTTTTTACAAGATGTAATATAAGTCTAAGGTGTCTCCTGAATGTGTCTGTGAAGTTTCAGCTCAAAATACCCCATAGATGTTTTTTAATTAATTTTTTTAACTGCCTATTTTGGGGCATCATTAGAAACGAGCCGATTCAGGCTGCGACCCCTTTAAATCGCGCGCTCCCCGCCCCCTCCCGAGCTCTCGACTCTATCACTGCATAAACAAAGTTCACACAGCTAATCTAACCCTCAAATGGATCTTTACAAAGTGTTCGTCATGCATGCTGTATGCATGCGTCGGATCATGTGAATATAGTATTTATTTGGATGTTTACATTTGATTCTGAATGAGTTTGATAGTTCTCCGTGGCTAACGGCTAATGCTACACTGTTGGAGAGATTTATAAAGAATGAAGTTGTGTTTATGAATTATACAGACTGCGAATACAGTAATAAATGATGGTAACTTTAACCACATTTAACAGTACATTAGCAACATGCTAACAAAACATTTAGAAAGACAATTCACAAATATCACTAAAAATATCATGATATCATGGATCATGTCAGTTATTATTGCTCCATCTGCCATTTTTCACTATTGTTTTTGCTTGCTTACCTAGTCTGATGATTCAGCTGTGCACAGATCCAGACGTTAATACTGGCTGCCCTTGTGTAATGCCTTGAACATGGGCTGGGATATGCAAATATTGGGGGCGTACATATTAATGATCCTGACTGTTACGTAACAGTCGTTGTTGAGATCCGCCTGTTCTTCTGAGGTCTTTTAAACAAATGAGATTTATATAAGAAGGAGGAAACAATGGAGTTTGAGACTCACTGTATGTCATTTCCATGTACTGAACTCTTGTCCTTCAACTATGCAAAGATAAATTACATTTTTAATTCTAGGGCACCTTTAAATGTTTTAGTTTGACGTTTCTTGAACATTCAAAAGTGAATTTCCCATAATGTCTGAAGAAAAAAGAGTGTTCGCAAGAAAAAACTTTTTTTTAAAAAAACATTAAAACAAATGATGTTTTGAACGGTCAGCATTCTGACAAAGTTTAATGGAAACATTAGCAAAAACCATCATGAAACCATCATGATCATCATCCTTACAAACTTTTACCATGGTAAACACATGGTAAAGTAGCCTACCAGTTACTGTTACTACAGTAAAACTTGATATTAATGTCACCACTGTCATGAAAATTTGAAACTTAATAAATGGATATTAAGCTTCTGAAAGAGTTTGATGAGATAACATTGTTATATTTGTTATGATTTTACTCTAGTAACAACAGTAACTATATGGTATTTTGGAGGAAAGTTATTTGTAAAAGAAAATGTGAACCTTGTTTTAGTCATCCACCCGTGTCCTCATATAGACCGCCCGTCTCTCTCTCTCTCTCTCTCTCTCTCTCTCTCTCTCTCTCTCTCTCATCGTGATGTTTGTATCCTCTGGATAACGGGATAAAATCACCGCAGCTCTACAGCAGGTAAGACACTGAAAACTTCATCCTGTATTCCTGTAATATCGGAGTTTTTGTCGTTACCAAACTGTTTTTGTCATATTCGTCTTTCACTCCGACTATACGGACTCAGAGGATGTTCCGGTGTCTCAATTATGAGCATCTCTGGCTCGTTCCGATCAGTTCAACCGATTCCCAGAAATGCCGTTAACTCGGAACGCGCCAAAATAAGTAAAGCGCGCGAAAAATGTAGACTGCTTAACTAGGTTTAAAATGGAGTCGGATATTTAATTTGTGTTTATTCAGTTCTGCTATGATCCCTGAAGTGTCCATTCTGACCGGAGAAAGATATCGAGCTTAACATAATCAATCAATCAATCGATCAATGAATCGTCCTTGTTGATGAAGTGTCCAGACTGTCTGGAAAAAGATGAATGGAGCTGAAGATAATCGATCAGTCAACCAATCAGTGAATCGAGACAGTTGCACGTGCATAAACAACACCAGGTTTTAGTTTCAACCAAACTCTGAGTTTATATTGAAATATGATGTTTATAGAGCAATATAGAGTTTACAGTAGTGAAATAAAATTGACTTTTATGTTGTTTGGTGAGGCAACGCCCTGAAGTAAAGCTTAGATTTAATGTTTCTGAATTATATTTGAGTTATGTTGCTTTAGTGTGTCATTAATAAGAAACAGAACATTCAGTTCTAAAATATATTAATTTCAGTGAACGTAAAATCACTTAATCACAAATTTATATTTTATTTTATATCTAATATCTGTGTGTACAGAAACATTGATCTGTTACTTAGTCAGCTATTGTCATAGCTGTTATCACAGTACATTGTGTTCCTTTATGTCTTTTTCAGACAGGCAGACACTTCTGACTCAAATCCATTTAGTTATTCATAGTTTGCAAAAACCAACGTTAACATATTCAAACAACTTTAATATGTCAGGCAAGGGAGGCAGTGTCTCCTCAAAAAAAACTGGATGAAAAAATAATCGATGTTACTAAAATATAACAACGCAAATATTTTTAACACTGTCCAACAGCGACACCCGCAGGTGAAGTTACTCTCCCCTCATTGACTTATAACAGACCAACGTGCGGTGGGTTTAGTGGGGGGTAATTGAGAATGAATGGGGGAAAGTCACGTGAGAGGAAGCAACGCCTCCATCACTCTATGATTTGATATGATCGGTTATGATTGGGTATAATTGGTTCGTGCGATAAATCCCGCCTCTTGTTTTCATACGCATTCCGCGCTTTTGCGAATCAGCCTGAATGAAGGCAATGATGGTGTTAATGAGAAGACTAATTAAAAAGAAAGTAAACAACCCAGCCAAACTGGAAATGGCCTGAAAACATGTTTTTAGTGAGCAATCAGCTTGGGGAAATTAAAGATACATCTTCGTATTAGTTGTATTTGGTCTCTCTTTTTTATGTAATGTTTATTTAACCAGGAAAATCAAGTGTAACGAACATAAATTTACATTTTATATATAAAGACTTTGCCTCCTCATTTTAAAACACCACCGCACACCACTGTGGTGTATGTGTATACATGAACAATAAGATCCTTTTTTTCCATCATTTGGGAAATCATGTTTACATAATATTGTTCAAGTCAGTAGCATCTGCAGCTACCTACCACACTTTGACTAAACTAACAAATCTGATTTCATTACATGCAAAATTATATTTTGTAGTGTGAATGCGTTTTCCTGTTCATCGCCACGTCCTTAAATTAGTAAATGCATTTGCGTCAGTTAGTGCGCCCATGGGCGTGCTGGTCTAAAAAAGAGGTGTGTTCAGGCGCATTGCCGGCGCATTGCTATTTTAGGGGGTGGAAATAGACTGCGCCATAGACCAACTAAAACCTGGTCTAAAGTCTAAAATCAATGGCACAATATTTTTCTGTTAGAGCGCGTTGGTAGAAACTGCGTCCACAGTGCGCGTTGACTTTGCTTATTACACACAGGGATGCGCATCACACAAACATGCCAAATATTAAAAACAAAAGGATTACAGTGTAAAAGAATATTATTGTGTAGGCTACATAAATATAAAAATGTAATGATGAATAGTCATTGCGTGTATTAGAATTAGGCTACCTATTTTCAATTCAGCCTATTACTACTTATAATGATGAACGAAATTGGCTAATTAATTGAACAATCGTGCCAAAACACACAGCTATTTGAAAGCCTGCATTTGCAAGCCCGCTTTAACTTCGCGTGCGAGCAGATCGGTTTCTTCGCTTGAAACAAATTCCGCCATGTAAATAGCAATCCGCCATGGCGCGAGCGCATCTCGCTCTTAAAGGGAAGGGGAGATGACACTCTGATTGGTTTATTGAATGTTACGCCCATTACTCATTAAGAGAACAGGGACAACCCATTTCAAAAATGCGCCCCGGCGCACGGACCGTTTTTCCGTCGTTAAAATAGCAAAAGTGCAATCTTTACCGTTCCACCCGTCAAGGATGCCCACTAAGCCCACTCCTTTTTGCTATTGCCATCGAGCCTCTTTCCGCCACTCTAAAATCTGACCCATTAATAAAATGTGTTACCAGACTAGGTATTGAACAAAAGGTATCATTATATGCAGATGATATTTAGTTCCTGCAGTCCTTAATGTTGTAAAATTATTTGGTTTTATTTCTGGTTATAAGCTTAATTTAAGCAAAAGTGAATTCTTTCCACTGAATGCAGCGGCCAAAAAATACCCTTCGCATATTTTACCATTTAAAATTGCACAGCATAGTTTTAAATATCTTGGGGTTTGTATAACCAATAGATTTCAAGACCTTTTAAAATGTAATTTTGATAATTTACTGCTTCAGGTTCAGAAGTCTGTGCTCCCCATGTCCCTAGCTGGCAGAATTAATTCTGTAAAAATGAATACCCTTCCAAAGTTTATGTATTTGTTCCAGTGCATTCCCATTTTTCTTTCCCAATCCTTTTTTCAAAAACTGGATAGGTTAGTTTCAGAGTTTATTTGGAATAAAAAGACTGCTAGGATTAGTAAAACGCTTCTTCAGCGTCCAAAGTCTTTGGGGGGTATTGGTTTACCCAACTTTAGACACTACTCCTGGGCTGCCAATTTCAGGGTTTCTCAATACTGATTAAACCAGTCCCAGTTGCAATACACACCTATGTGGCTTGCTACCTCATGTATCCCATGTTATACTCCACTATTAATAGTTCACACTCTCCCTATACCAAAAAAATTAATTGTAAAAACGTCTGTACGAATCTGGAAACAATTTAGGCTGTGCTATGGATTACAGACATCTTCTATATCTGCCCCCATAGCATCAAACTTTGCTTTCCCACCATCAATGATGGACAGGACATTTACTCAGTATATGGTTTCTCAGCGTTTAAAGATTTATATATAGATGATGTTTTTGCATCCTTTCAACAGCTCTCAGATAAGTTTTAACTGTCCAGAAATAATTTCTTCCGATATTTGCAGGTTCGCTGTTTTGTCCGTAATTTGTAACCTCAGTTCCCTAGTCTCCGCTCTACTACTCCTATAGATTCAATACTCGAACTAATGTGTATTGGTAAAGGGATGGTATCGATTTTCTATGACAAAATATGTTCTCTGCATAGAAGTTCACTGACATCCATAAAAACTCAGTGGGAGGAAGACTTATTAGAGGACATCTCAGACGAACTGTGGGATAGCATCTTATGCAGGGTGCATTCCTCATCTGTGTGCGCTAAACACGGTTGGATCCAATGTAAAATACTTCATCGTATTCATTGGACTAAGGTCAAACTTTCCAAAATTTACTCTGATGGTGATCCTATCTGTGACCGCTGTCGCCAGGCTCCTGCAACCCTGGCACATATGTTCTGGTTCTGCACAACTCCATATGGATATTGGTCTGAAATATTTGCGACAATGTCTCAAGTAGTTGGTACAGCAATTAAACACAGCACTGTTTGGTACACTTCCCTTGTCAGTACACTGTTGAAGGTACAAGGCAGATTTTGTGGCTTTTGTGTCTCTCCTGTCCAGACGCCGTATTTTCAATGCATTGGAAGTCATCTGCTCCACCTACTCATTCCCTGTGGATTAACAACGTTTTTCACTTTGTTAAACTAGAAAGAAAATTAGATATTCACTGAGGGGTTCTATCAAGAACTTTTATCAAATCTGGGATATCTCCTCAAACACATGGAAACATACTCCCTGCATAGTTAATTGTTGCATTTTTCTGTACTGTGTGACTGCTTCTGTAATAAGAGTTTTGTTTGTTGTTTAAGCAATTTTGGTTGGCGCAAGTCCCCTTTATTTCTTTTTCTTTGTGGGGTGGGGTGGGGGTTGTTTGATAATTTGTAATTTGTGGAAAATCCTATAAATAAAGTGAAAAAAAAATAAAAATAGCAAAAGTGGATTTGGACACGCCCTGAGTGCACCTGCGCTTTACACTTTGCGTTTAGATCGTTAAAGGTACAATATGTAAAATTTTTGCAGTAAAATATCCAAAAACCACTAGGCTAGTGTTATATATTTTGTCCAGCTGATTACTAACAATATCTCTAATGTTTTCAACTACTTGTAAATCATGAGAAAATTCCCATTCTAAACAGTGACACGGGGCAGTGCAGTTGCCTGTCAATGACGTCAGTTACCTTTGTTACCGCCTTTACTGACGTAGAAACCACATGACAACAGTGCCGTGGACAAATGCGGAAGTAGAGTCTAGCGTCCAGCAAACCACTAGCTTGCTTCAAGCAGTTCCTTATTTACTTCTTGCACGTTTTATGGTGGATTGTGTTACTTATTTATGGAACATAATTACTGTTTGCCATCTGCCGCTGGTTCTGTCGACAAGGACAGCTCCCGTAAACTCATGACCGGAAAAGTGGAAGCGGCGCCGGCGACTGTGTCATAATAAAAGTCCCGCTGCTCGTGAGGCGTGTGTTGATCAATCGCTCCAGCTCCTCGTTCAGCTCCCGCAACACTCGGTCCTGCTCTGCTTCATACTACAGTAACGTTAATAATCGCATCCACGAACATGAGTTCTTCCAGACTCCAATCCCTATTCTTTTGCACCGTCCGTTGAAATGGAGACCACATGTCCCAAATTTCCGCTCTAAAGCTTGGCGTCATCAAACTACGCCTTTGTTTTGAATAGGCTTCTAGCGACCTCTAGCGGAAAAAAATATCACAAATTGTACCTTTAAAATAGGGCCCTCAGTGTTGAAGGTTGGATTTATGTGAAGTGTGAATAGACCCATAGTTAGGTGAGGCCCAGCTCCACGAGGGGGCAAAAGAGGGCATTGCCCCCTCAGATCTGATTTGTTTTTTAATTTCCATCCCCAAAACACAATTTAACCCCATTTAACCGTCGCACTGGTGTGATTAGAGCGATCAGTGCGTCACTGCAAAATTCCGTCATAGCGTGGCTGCAAGCCAAGGAAATAATCGGCCTTCTATAATAATGTTTGTGTGTTCAGGATGTGCGGCATGGCGGTGCTTTTAGATGACGGCGGAGGTGATGAAGACTTTGACGTGGGCGACGAGATCCGGATGCTGCCGCCTCCTCCGGCTCAGTGTGACGGCGGGGTCTGGGGGCCGCGGCGGGGCCGCTGCGGGTGTGTGCTGTGGACGCTGGTCCTGCTGCTGTGGAACGTCCTGCTGCTGCTGCTGTGTGTGGGGCTGATGGCCCTGGTGTTCAGCCTGATTCTGCTGCCCGCCGCCCTGCTGCTGTACGCCGGCTTCCTGTGCCACTCGCGGGTAGATACACGCCCACAAACAACACACGCATGCGTCCGCCAGCACACCGTATTCTGATCTGCTCTGGTTCGGTTTCTACAGGTGGTGGCGTCGCCGGCCCCTCTCTGCCAATACCTTGACGACAACAGTTGCTCCGCCCTCATCATCCTGGGCTTTGTCATGATGTCACCGCTCGTCGTGGTTGCTGCGGCGACGTTCTGCGCTCTTCTCAGGCGGCTCCACCTACTTTTGTATTTTCAGCCGATCGCAGGAGCCCGGTATCAAGGGCGGGGCTTGGGCTGGAGGCGGGACTTCCACGCCTGGGTTTGACAGACAGCAATCTCAGGTGACCGTTATAGGGTCAAAGGGTGAGTGACGGATAGCGACGGCGTTACACACATGTAACACAATATATTGAACCACTAAAACGTAACGTTTTTCTGTGGAGGCTTGTTTCAGCCAAGTTAATCTTTTCACATGATTAAGGAATTAACAAGAAGTTCAAGTGTTAGTAAAATTGTTACGCTGTTACATTGTACATCTACTTCTTTGTTTCAGCACAAGTCTGTTTGCGTGCAAAATATGGCAAAACAATCACTCAAACATGCATCGCTATTAAAAATATAATTGTTTTTCTGAAGATAACCAATGCGTTACAGACTTAAGTGTTACCGAATTGGTGTTACAGTGCTGTACTAGTCTCGAGATGTTGATGTTTTTATTGGTTGGTTAGTTGTGTGAGATTCACCTGTGCAGTAATGTGAATAAACCAGCTGAAATCAAACCTGTGTTTGGGCTTCATTTCCACTGCACATTTACATCGGATGTGTCCCAAAAGCCAGCAGCGCTGTAAAAATATCTCGCAATTATAAATTCATGAGGCTCAGAAATATTCCTGATATATAGAGCACAGGAGAGGGACGTTAAATCATCAAGAAACTCCAGAAGAACCATTTGCATAAACTTCATAACTTAAAGTTGTTCTTGAAGAAGTTGGAGTTTTTTTAATCCATGTAACCGCTGATGAAGTTGCTGATGTTTGAGGTCAGATTAACAGATGAACTCTTACACAGGGTCAGTTTGACCTGTACACACTCAGCCTGTGATCTGCATATGCAAAACTATTAACACCCCACCCAATGCACTGTGATTTATCACCATGACAACAGGCAGTGGCTGGACCTTTGCCATGGCAACATAATGGGAAGAGAGGGTTGAGGTAATGACAAATAATGACAGTCGGCGGAGAGACAGATGGACGAACGTATGGAGAGAGAGTTCTACGTCCGAAAGAGTTTCACTCAGAGCAACATGTCAATATTTAAAAACCAATCTTCTAATCTTCACCAAGATCCTCCTGTTCATTGCAAACAAGACTGAAATAAGCACATTAAAAGCTTCATGATATTAGTTCATGCGACTCAAGTCATTTTTGCTCTGGCGTTTTGCTTCTACAGTAAGTGTATCTTTGATTTAAGAAAAACAGAAACACTGAGGAATAAATCCGCGGGGAAACATCAGCTGCGGCTGAATGAATTTCAGTGTAACAGCAGCCTGTCAGAGACATATTATAAAATAATGATGCACAATTATGATCATTATGACACAGTAAACCTGTTGACAGTCATAATCGTCTCTGGAGGGTCTTCAGCGCAGCAGAACAGCTCTTAAAGGGTTAGTTCGTCCAAAAATGAAAATTCTGTCATTAATTCCTCTCCCTCATGTCATTCCACACCCGTAAGACCTTCGTTCATCTTCAGAACACAAATTAAGATATTTTTGATGAAATCCGAGACTCATCCATAGACAGCAATATAATCAACACTTTCAAGGTCCAGAAAGGAACTAAAGACATCGTTAAAACAGTCATGTGACTGCAGTGGTTCAACCTTAATGTTATGAAGAGACGAGAATACTTTTTGTGCGCAAAAACAAAACAAAAATAACCACTTTATTCAACAATCTCTTCTCTTCTGTCCCGCATGCAACACAATTATTTTATCTTGATTATCACGTTTTCATAATCGTTGGATTCATCACACAGCCCTAATTGTTTTTCAAATGCGCATGAAAGTCACATGATAGAGTCACATGATATAATTTGGCCAGTCAGCACAGCCATAGTAGGCAGTCATTGCTGTATTTTAAGATTATTACGAGGACAAAAAAGATCACGATCTCTATGATTCACGTGAAAAGTAGTTTCTGGGTAGTTTTAGGAGTGTTGCTAGGCAGTTTTGTGTGTGGATGTCAATGCGGCGGCTGGGTGTGTGTTTCAGTGAAAGTCTGCAGACGTGGCTCAGGCTCCTCTGTGGGGTTCTTCTCCTCTTTCTGCAGATCGCACTGAATCTCCAGCAACACTCAAGGGTTTTGTTGTGCTGTGACTCTCATTACTGTGAGCTGTAGAGTCTTATTCAATGATGATGAAGAGCTGATCTTCATCACAGAGACACATCTGCTCCTCTCTAAAGACCGACACAAACACGTTCTTTACTGGTGTCAGCTGAACCAGCATTCACAATTATACGATTATACTTCCATTATGTGACGCATTTCAGAGTGAAATAATAAGTGGTTGTCCATGAAATAATCCTGCAGTTCAAATATAAAACACATTGGGTTAAAATCAACCCACTTTGGGTTGTTTTCAACACAAGGGTTGGGTAAATATAGGACAGAGCACATGTTGGGTTAATTTTGCCCAGCAAATAGGGTTGTTTATTTAACTTAGAATAACAGGTTGATTCATTTTTACTATAATACTATCTTATTTCGTTTTTAATTCATATATGAATGAAATCATAAAATTTTATGCAAGGCGTTTCCATCACAAGAAAAGAGCAAAGCGACACTTGTTTAGGTGACTCACATTGCACCCCTGTTTGTTGCTTTGCATAAAATTAAACGATATAAAGAATAACAACGAATTTTTATATAAAATAATACATTCACAAACCTGTATTTTACCGAAGACATGCACCAATTTGACGGCACTTGTGGCACTGCTCTCTCCTGAAGAGGGCACAAAAACCCTGCGATAAATAACTCAACCCCTGGGTTGTTACGCCTGACCCAGGATCTGGGTAACACAAAAACGACCCAAACACTGGGTTGTTACGTCTGACCCAAGATCTGTGTAACACAAAAACGACCCAAACTCTGGGTTGTTACGCCCGACCCAGGAGCTGGGTAACACAAAAACGACCCAAACACTGGGTTGTTACGTCTGACCCAAGATCTGTGTAACACAAAAACGACCCAAACACTGGGTTGTTACGCCTGACCCAGGATCTGGGTAACACAAAAACGACCCAAACACTGGGTTGTTACGTCTGACCCAAGATCTGTGTAACACAAAAACGACCCAAACTCTGGGTTGTTACGCCCGACCCAGGAGCTGGGTAACACAAAAACGACCCAAACTCTGGGTTGTTACGCCCGACCCAGGAGCTGGGTAACACAAAAACGACCCAAACGCTGGGTTGTTACTTCTGACCAAGGAGCTGGGTAACACAAAAACGACCCAAACTCTAGGTTGTTACGTCTGACCAAGGAGCTGGGTAACACAAAAACGACCCAAACACTGGGTTGTTACGTCTGACCAAGGAGCTGGGTAACACAAAAACGACCCAAACACTGGGTTGTTACGTCTGACCCAAGATCTGTGTAACACAAAAACTACCCAAACACTGGGTTGTTACGTCTGACCAAGGAGCTGTGTAACACAAAAACGACCCAAACGCTGGGTTGTTACGTCTGACCAAGGAACTGGGTAACACAAAAACGACCCAAACTCTAGGTTGTTACGCCCGACCCAGGAGCTGGGTAACACAAAAACTACCCAAACGCTGGGTTGTTACGTCCGACCCAGGATCTGGGTAACACAAAAACGACCCAAACACTGGGTTGTTACGTCTGACCAAGGAACTGGGTAACACAAAAACGACCCAAACTCTAGGTTGTTACGCCCGACCCAGGAGCTGGGTAACACAAAAACTACCCAAACGCTGGGTTGTTACGTCCGACCCAGGATCTGGGTAACACAAAAACGACCCAAACACTGGGTTGTTACGTCTGACCAAGGAGCTGGGTAACACAAAAACGACCCAAGCACTGGGTTGTTACGTCTGACCAAGGAGCTGGGTAACACAAAAACGACCCAAACACTGGGTTGTTACGTCTGACCAAGGAGCTGGGTAACACAAAAACGACCCAAACACTGGGTTGTTACGTCTGACCCAAGATCTGTGTAACACAAAAACGACCCAAACTCTAGGTTGTTACGCCCGACCCAGGAGCTGGGTAACACAAAAACGACCCAAACGCTGGGTTGTTACGTCCGACCCAAGATCTGGGTAACACAAAAACGACCCAAACGCTGGGTTGTTACGCCCGACCCAGGAGCTGGGTAACACAAAAACGACCCAAACGCTGGGTTGTTACGTCTGACCAAGGAGCTGGGTAACACAAAAACGACCCAAACACTGGGTTGTTACGTCTGACCCAAGATCTGTGTAACACAAAAACGACCCAAACTCTAGGTTGTTACGCCCGACCCAGGAGCTGGGTAACACAAAAACGACCCAAACGCTGGGTTGTTACGTCTGACCCAAGATCTGTGTAACACAAAAACGACCCAAACGCTGGGTTGTTACGTCTGACCAAGGAGCTGGGTAACACAAAAACGACCCAAACACTGGGTTGTTACGTCTGACCAAGGAGCTGGGTAACACAAAAACGACCCAAACACTGGGTTGTTACGTCTGACCAAGGAGCTGTGTAACACAAAAACGACCCAAACGCTGGGTTGTTACGTCTGACCAAGGAGCTGTGTAACACAAAAACGACCCAAACGCTGGGTTGTTACGTCTGACCAAGGAGCTGGGTAACACAAAAACGACCCAAACACTGGGTTGTTACGTCTGACCAAGGAGCTGTGTAACACAAAAACGACCCAAACGCTGGGTTGTTACGTCTGACCAAGGAGCTGTGTAACACAAAAACGACCCAAACGCTGGGTTGTTACGTCTGACCAAGGAGCTGGGTAACACAAAAACGACCCAAACACTGGGTTGTTACGTCTGACCAAGGAGCTGTGTAACACAAAAACGACCCAAACGCTGGGTTGTTACGTCTGACCAAGGAGCTGTGTAACACAAAAACGACCCAAACTCTAGGTTGTTACGTCTGACCAAGGAGCTGGGTAACACAAAAACGACCAGAACACTGGGTTGTTACGTCTGACCAAGGAGCTGTGTAACACAAAAACGACCCAAACGCTGGGTTGTTACGTCTGACCAAGGAGCTGTGTAACACAAAAACGACCCAAACGCTGGGTTGTTACGTCTGACCAAGGAGCTGGGTAACACAAAAATGACCCAAACACTGGGTTGTTACGTCTGACCAAGGAGCTGGGTAACACAAAAATGACCCAAACACTGGGTTGTTACGTCTGACCAAGGAGCTGGGTAACACAAAAACGACCCAAACACTGGGTTGTTACGTCTGACCCAAGATCTTTGTAACACAAAAACTACCCAAACACTGGGTTGTTACGTCTGACCAAGGAGCTGTGTAACACAAAAACGACCCAAATGCTGGGTTGTTACGTCTGACCCAAGATCTTTGTAACACAAAAATGACCCAAACACTGGGTTGTTACGTCTGACCAAGGAGCTGGGTAACACAAAAATGACCCAAACACTGGGTTGTTACGTCTGACCAAGGAGCTGGGTAACACAAAAACGACCCAAACACTGGGTTGTTACGTCTGACCCAAGATCTTTGTAACACAAAAACTACCCAAACACTGGGTTGTTACGTCTGACCAAGGAGCTGTGTAACACAAAAACGACCCAAACGCTGGGTTGTTACGTCTGACCAAGGAGCTGTGTAACACAAAAACGACCCAAACACTGGGTTGTTACGTCTGACCAAGGAGCTGTGTAACACAAAAACGACCCAAACGCTGGGTTGTTACGTCTGACCAAGGAGCTGGGTAACACAAAAACGACCCAAACTCTAGGTTGTTACGTCTGACCAAGGAGCTGGGTAACACAAAAACGACCCAAACACTGGGTTGTTACGTCTGACCCAAGATCTGTGTAACACAAAAACGACCCAAACTCTAGGTTGTTACGCCCGACCCAGGAGCTGGGTAACACAAAAACGACCCAAACGCTGGGTTGTTACACCCGACCCAGGAGCTGGGTAACACAAAAACGACCCAAACACTGGGTTGTTACGTCTGACCAAGGAGCTGGGTAACACAAAAACGACCCAAACGCTGGGTTGTTACGTCTGACCAAGGAGCTGGGTAACACAAAAACGACCCAAACACTGGGTTGTTACGTCTGACCCAAGATCTGTGTAACACAAAAACGACCCAAACTCTAGGTTGTTACGCCCGACCCAGGAGCTGGGTAACACAAAAACGACCCAAACGCTGGGTTGTTACACCCGACCCAGGAGCTGGGTAACACAAAAACGACCCAAACGCTGGGTTGTTACACCCGACCCAGGAGCTGGGTAACACAAAAACGACCCAAACTCTAGGTCGTTACGCCCGACCCAGGAGCTGGGTAACACAAAAACGACCCAAACACTGGGTTGTTACGTCTGACCCAAGATCTGTGTAACACAAAAACGACCCAAACACTGGGTTGTTACGTCTGACCAAGGAGCTGTGTAACACAAAAACGACCCAAACACTGGGTTGTTACGTCTGACCCAAGATCTGTGTAACACAAAAACGACCCAAACTCTAGGTTGTTACGCCCGACCCAGGAGCTGGGTAACACAAAAACGACCCAAACGCTGGGTTGTTACACCCGACCCAGGAGCTGGGTAACACAAAAACGACCCAAACTCTAGGTCGTTACGCCCGACCCAGGAGCTGGGTAACACAAAAACGACCCAAACACTGGGTTGTTACGTCTGACCCAAGATCTGTGTAACACAAAAACGACCCAAACACTGGGTTGTTACGTCTGACCAAGGAGCTGTGTAACACAAAAACGACCCAAACACTGGGTTGTTACGTCTGACCCAAGATCTGTGTAACACAAAAACGACCCAAACTCTAGGTTGTTACGCCCGACCCAGGAGCTGGGTAACACAAAAACGACCCAAACACTGGGTTGTTACGTCTGACCCAAGATCTGTGTAACACAAAAACGACCCAAACACTGGGTTGTTACGTCTGACCCAGGAGCTGGGTAACACAAAAACGACCCAAACACTGGGTTGTTACGTCTGACCAAGGAGCCCGGTAACACAAAAACGACCCAAACACTGGGTTGTTACGTCTGACCAAGGAGCTGGGTAACACAAAAACGACCCAAACACTGGGTTGTTACGTCTGACCAAGGATCTGGGTAACACAAAAACTACCCAAACGCTGGGTTGTTACGTCCGACCCAGGATCTGGGTAACACAAAAACGACCCAAACACTGGGTTGTTACGTCTGACCAAGGAGCTGGGTAACACAAAAACGACCCAAACACTGGGTTGTTACGTCTGACCAAGGAGCTGGGTAACACAAAAACAACCCAAACACTGGGTTGTTACGTCTGACCCAAGATCTGTGTAACACAAAAACGACCCAAACTCTAGGTTGTTACGCCCGACCCAGGAGCTGGGTAACACAAAAACGACCCAAACGCTGGGTTGTTACGTCCGACCCAAGATCTGGGTAACACAAAAACAACCCAAACGCTGGGTTGTTATGCCCGACCCAGGAGCTGGGTAACACAAAAACGACCCAAACGCTGGGTTGTTACATCTGACCAAGGAGCTGGGTAACACAAAAACGACCCAAACACTGGGTTGTTACGTCTGACCCAAGATCTGTGTAACACAAAAACGACCCAAACTCTAGGTTGTTACGCCCGACCCAGGAGCTGGGTAACACAAAAACGACCCAAACGCTGGGTTGTTACGTCTGACCCAAGATCTGTGTAACACAAAAACGACCCAAACGCTGGGTTGTTACGTCTGACCAAGGAGCTGGGTAACACAAAAACGACCCAAACACTGGGTTGTTACGTCTGACCAAGGAGCTGGGTAACACAAAAACTACCCAAACACTGGGTTGTTACGTCTGACCAAGGAGCTGGGTAACACAAAAACGACCCAAAAACTGGGTTGTTATGTCTGACCCAGGAGCTGGGTAACACAAAAATGACCCAAACGCTGGGTTTTTACGTCCGACCCAAGATCTGGGTAACACAAAATCGACCCAAACACTGGGTTGTTACGTCTGACCAAGGAGCTGGGTAACACAAAAACGACCCAAACACTGGGTTGTTACGTCTGACCAAGGAGCTGGGTAACACAAAAACGACCCAAACACTGGGTTGTTACATCTGACCCAGGATCTGGGTAACACAAAATCTACCCAAACACTGGGTTGTTACGTCTGACCAAGGAGCTGGGTAACACAAAAATGACCCAAACACTGGGTTGTTACGTCTGACCCAAGATCTTTGTAACACAAAAACTACCCAAACACTGGGTTGTTACGTCTGACCAAGGAGCTGTGTAACACAGAAACTACCCAAACACTGGGTTGTTACGTCTGACCCAGGATCTGGGTAACACAGAAACTACCCAAACGCTGGGTTGTCACATCCGACCCAAGATCTGGGTAACACAAAAACGACCCAAACATTGGGTTGTTACATCTGACCAAGGAGCTGGGTAACACAAAAACGACCCAAACACTGGGTTGTTACGTCTGACCCAAGATCTGTGTAACACAAAAACGACCCAAACTCTAGGTTGTTATGCCCGACCCAGGAGCTGGGTAACACAAAAACGACCCAAACAATGGGTTGTTACGTCTGACCCAGGAGCTGGGTAACACAAAAACGACCCAAACGCTGGGTTGTTACGCCTGACCCAGGATCTGGGTAACACAAAAATGACCCAAACACTGGGTTGTTACGCCTGACCCAGGATCTGGGTAACACAAAAACGACCCAAACGCTGGGTTGTTACGCCTGACCCAGGATCTGGGTAACACAAAAACGACCCAAACGCTGGGTTGTTACGTCTGACCCAGGAGCTGGGTAGAAAAAACCCAAGAATAACCTAAGATTTTTTTGTATATGTAAATAAATGCAAATGAGATCAGTGGTCAGACTTAATAAGTGTAATTTTGCTTCTTGATTTAAGAATGTTCAGACTCTGAGGAGTGAAACTGGAGCAGTCTGTGTGGTTAATCAGAAGCTCCAGGCTCTGCGAGCTCAAATGATCCTCTGTCCGCCCACCGCGAGCGCCTGAGAGTGTCGATGAGCTAAATGACCCTCCACAGCCGCTCTTCTCCCATAATGCACCTCTCAGTCTCTTATCATACGACCTGCCGCCAGCTCTTATCGCTGCTCGACTCTCTTCAGCTGGAAAATTGCGGCTCAGAAACGGCCAGAATTCTGATTAGAGGCGAACATTTCACCTCTTTAATGTGCTCCTCTCTGCCGTGATTAACGCCTCGCTGCCGTCGGCCCGTTTGTCACGGTTTCAGGGTGTGTGTAGGTGCGGATTAGTGTGATTTATGTGTGTGTGTGTTTGTAAACTCTTGCACTGCAGTGGTTGTTTGTCATAACAAAATACACACAAAACGCCCGCTGAAGTCTCACGGACTCACAGACAGTTGTGTAGTTGTGTAGCAGCACTGACTCCACTGCAGAACCGGGCTGCAGTCGCTGCTGATTTGCATGAAGTTAAACTCCGTCAGCTCACTAATGGTCGCTGTCACTCAAGTCTCTTACTGAAAATCAATGATTCTGCTGGCTTTGCCGCTGCTAATCGCTGTCAGCGCGAGCGGCCCGCCGCTGAATTAAAGCCCGACTGAACCCCGGCGATCTCAGCTCTATCTGTCTGATTCTCTTTCTCTGTGCAGAAAATTGTAATAATGGAAATGTCATTTTTTCCTCACTTCTTCTGGTCTAGTATTTTCACTCTGCCATTTTCTCGTCTCAGTAAAGGTCTTTTTACGTCAGAGCAGACTGACAATCGTCTCCCGCCTGAGGATCTTTTCATTTCCCATTGAAATCTTGCTCTCTTTGTGCTTCTTTAGCCATCACCCAAGATTAATTTCATCTCATTAATTGTGTGAGAAAATCCATCAGTCGCCGTCTTCAACATCAGGCGCATTTAAGTGTATAGAAATGGAGCGATAGAGAATATGAACGAGCGTGTGAAGTGGGACGCAGTGAGCAGTTTGAGTCCGGCTGTGGAAAAGCATCAGCGTCTGACATTTCACTGCGGCTCAATTAGAGCTTGTCTTTGTCTCAATCAGAGCTTTGTATTTGCTCAAACTCCTTCCATTGCCTCACCGCGTGGGTTTCCAAAGAGTTTTCCAATCCTGATACAAACAGTCAGAGCTGGATCTACACAAAGAACCGCTGCAAAAACACACTGGAGTTTACAGGACATGAGCGACTGCCTCTCTCTCTGTCTCTGATCAGTAACGTCTTTTTCATGCAGCACTTTTGACTTCAGCTGTGTGAAATTCCCATCAAACACACCATATACACATAATCTGTTTAAAGGGGACATATCACGAAAATCTGAAATTTTCCATGTTTATGTGCTATAATAGTGTCCCCGGTGCTCTACTAACCCAGAAAACATGAAAAAGACTAACCCGGTAACCTTTTTCTGCATGTGAAAAAATGATCCGCTCAGATTTCGCTATAAGGGGATCTTATTATAATATTCCCGCCCCTTAATCTGCACGTTTTCACCCACGGCGCCGCCATTTTTTCGCGAGCGACAGCGGTGTACCAGTTCTAACGTTGGAGCAAAGCATGCTAACTGTTCTGTCGTTGCTGCACAGACGAGCGCTGAACACTGTTTAGAGTTTCGTTAGTTTGGACAACCTGAAGTTGACCCTGGCAAGATTGATTGAAAAAAAAGGAGCGTTTCTGTCTGAACAATATATTGGATAGAAATATTAGACCATTCACAGCATTTGATAGCAATCATAAATGTTAGGCTGGTGTAAAACGGTACCCTAGTATAGTGTGCGTCCAGATGGGATTTGCACAAAAGATGAACATGACGGCACATGCTAGTGGATGAGTTGAATCAACTCCACAGCAACTACATCAATTTATCCACTAACCATTCAGAAACGTCTAAAAGTTGTAACTTCTTCCTGAGTCTCTCCATCAGTGTCGACTCCGGTTTGAACAATGTAAGGCTGAACACTTTCCTCATTTTGGCTGCGTGACATTCTCCAGCTTTGTTGTTGTTGAGCTGTTAAAGCTCCGCCCTCTTCTGGAGCAGCAGCTCATTTGCATTTAAAGGGACACACACAAAAACGCCGTGTTTTCGCTCACACCCAAATAGGAGCAAATTTGACAAACTATAATAAATGATCTGTGGGGGATTTTGAGATGAAACTTCACACACACATTCTGGAGACACCAGAGGCTGATATTACATCTTGTGAAAGAGGAATTATAGGTCCCCTTTAAAATACACAGTTCATCTGAATAACATCTGCCCTCTTAATACTGTTGAACTGAATGTATGAAGAAAACGGTTTGCTGAAAATATCCACAACTTAACAACACTGAAACAGGAGTGTGCAGTTTATCTGTTAATTGTGTGTGAAAGTATATATATATATATATATATATAAATATATATATATATATATATACATATATATATATATATATATATATATATATAGTATATTGTGTAATTAAAAGCGTTTTTTTACAAGATGTAATATAAGTCTAAGGTGTCCCCTGAATGTGTGTGTGAAGTTTCAGCTCAAAATACCCCAAATTTTTTTAACTGCCTATTTTGGGGCATAATTAGAAATGCACCGATTCAGGCTGCGACCCCTTTAAATCGCGCACTCCCCGCCCCCTCCCGAGCTCTCAACTCTATCTTTGCATAAACAAAGTTCACACAGCTAATATAACCCTCAAAATGGATCTTTACAAAGTGTTCATCATGCATACTGCATGCGTCGGATCATGTGAGTATTGTATTTATTTGTATATTTACATTTGATTCTGAATGAGTTTGATAGTGCTCCGTGGCTAAAGCTAACATTACACACTGCTGGAGAGATTTATAAAGAATGAAGTTGTGTTTATGAATTATACAGACTGCAAGTGTTTAAAAATGAAAATAGCGACGGCTCTTGTCTCCGTGAATACAGTAAGAAACGATGGTAACTTTAACCACATTTAACAGTACATTAGCAACATGCTAACGAAACATTTAGAAAGACAGTTTACAAATATCACTAAAAATATCATGTTATCATGGATCATGTCAGTTATTATTGCTCCATCTGCCATTTTTCGCTGTTGTTCTTGCTTGCTTACCTAGTCTGATGATTCAGCTGTGCACAGATCCAGACGTTAATACTGGCTGCCCTTGTCTAATGCCTTGAACATGAGCTGGCATATGCAAATATTGGGGGCGTACATATTAATGATCCAGACTGTTACGCAACAGTCGGTGTTATGTTGAGATTCGCCTGTTCTTCGGAGGTCCTTTTAAACAAATGAGATTTATATAAGAAGGAGGAAACAATGGAGTTTGAGACTCACTGTATGTCATTTCCATGTACTGAACTCTTGTTATTCAACTATGCCGAGATAAATTACATTTTCAATTCGATGCCACATTTAATAGCCTGATTAAACTGCAGATGTTGCATCTACACACAAAGTAAAGCTGCATAGGCCGAGTCCCAAAATAAGTTTATCACAAGACAACCTGTCTGTCTGCTTTCAGTTCCTGATGAACAAAACATTTTGCACAATTGCTGTTAGAACTTTTCATTATACTTACAATTTTAGATAGATAGATAGATAGATAGATAGATAGATAGATAGATAGATAGATAGATAGATAGATAGATAGATAGATAGATAGATAGATAGATCAGAAAGCAGTTTTCACTCTGTAATACTGTGTGGTTTTTAACCTTAAGTGTTCCTTAATTATTTTGGGAATGTCTGGGCACGCAGTTTAATGTTTACTTCTCCGTCACGCCTGTCTGCAGTGACAAATGTGAGAGAAAGTGCGCGCGCTTTCAGTCTTTATTGATAATAACGGGAGGGAGCGTTGTGTCGCGTCGCACCACGCGTGCAGGAGACGCGCTGTCAGGAGTCGTGCCTAGACATTGCAGAAGTGCAGCCGCGGTGAGAGGGCGGGAACGCGCTCATTTCTGAGGAGGCTTTAAACGGTGACTGATAAATCTGAGGAGATTTCCGCCGACAAACTCAAGAAGTGTGGTTAAACATTTGTAGATGGCGCGTGGTGGGTGGATTGAGTTAAATAAATACTGTCCTTATTAACAGGATCGTGTCAACCTACTTTAGTCTGAAGTCTTTCTCAAATGGACCCGCTCCGGTTCGTCCGGCTGCTGGCGCTGTGCGCGTGCCTGTGGCCAACCTGCACGCGCGGCTCAGGTAAGAAGCGCGTGATGGTCGACTTTCTCTGATGACTAATTTAACTAACAGTGATGAATTTCTCTTTATTTAGTGTTTGGGGTTTCTTGAGTGGGTGAGGAAAATTAAAGAAAGAGCAACTTTACTTTAGTGGACAGTGTATTTATTCACCATAAAATATATTTTACTTAGCCGACCTGCAGGCTCAAAATGAAGCTTTATGAGTTTCAGTATTGCCTAATGACACTTATACAAATACTTTGCGGCTGTATTTTTGTTCAAAGTCAAAAATGCTTGACGAACATGTTGATTTCAGAAAGAAATCGTATTTTTGATCTGTGTTGGATCTAGTAATGCATCAACACCCTCTCAGATTTTAATTTCAGCTCACTAATCATTAATTACTTTGGTTTGTTGTTAACTATGAGTGATGTGTGAATACTTTAATGAAGGCATTTGAATATTCATAAGCTGCTACTGTATATTAATCTATCATGTTTGGAATTAATCAATATTTCATTATAAAACACTGCTAAAAATGATGTATTTTGTCCTCTTTTCCAGTACAAACATCTAAACATTCTTAAATCACGATAAATTAACTAGGGAAGCAAAATGACATTACAGTTTTAGTGAAACCAGTGAAACATTCACTCATGTACTGAATCTCACAAGCACATTATATTCTTTACACTCAGTTTGCATATGTAAAACAAAGTTTTTGCAAAATGCCAATCAGTTTTCTACATCAGACACACTAACTTCACTATCTTGTGTTTCATTCCCGATTACAATCATGTGCAAAACACTTATACATGAACTCAATGTTTTCAGAAACAAATACATTTTTGATCCTTGCATTTCTTTTTATATTGTAAATAAATATGCATACAAGTCAAATCACCTTTAATTCTGTAGCACTTTATACTGTTTCAAAGCAGCTTCACAATAGCAACACAATCAAATTCTGCTCTAAAAATGATTTAAAAATCTAAAAATAATCTTGTTTTCTTTTTGAATTAAGTTTATTTTTCTGACCACATTGGCAGATATTTGTTCCTGTTATGTCATTTTGCATCTTCAGTAAATGTTTAAGAATATTTAGATATCTGTAAAGAAGACTTTATGCATGGTAATTTCCTGTAAAGTTTTATGTTTGGTTGTTTGTGAGGATCAAATGTTTGCAAATGTCCTCACAAATACAGCGAAACACCAAAAAGAAACTTGTGATTACATTTAAAAGAACATTTTCAAGTTTTGCTTCAGATCTAATAATGTCAACAGGTTAGTTTGAGGGTTAACTTGAGTTATTATAGGCTATCATAGTATGAGAGATGATGTTTTCCTCTGTGTGTGTGTGTGTGTCAGTGATGTCATCGCACTGATATGTGTGTTTGTGTGTGTTCAGACATGTGTGGGACGCACGGAAATCACTGCTCATGTTTGTGTGTCTTTCACTCATTATTACACTGGAATACTTTCTCCAGACTGCTCAAGCAAACTCAGAACAGATGCACTCTGTGTTAACTTCAGTATTTATTTTTTGTAATTTATTATAAATAAAAAAATCTCATTGTTTTTTTATTGTCTTTATTATTTAACAAATAACAAATATTGTTAAACATCCTGATGAGATTTAGATTCATGACACATTTTAATTTCTCTCTCTCTAAACACAGTTGAAATGAAGCTTGAATATTTCAGTCAGATGATAATAATGAGATGCTGCATTAGCGGCGCGGTGCAAATGAATCCTTCCGTTAATTTAGAGGAAATGGAGAAAGTCATCAGTGAACAAACAGGCTTAAGGGCTCGTATCTGTCTGTCTCTCTCTAAGAGTCGGACTGCTGCGAGGGAGACGTGCTGCTCCTGCTCGACGCCTCCGGAAGCGTCAAATCCTACGAGTTTTCTCGGCTGCAGAGATTCCTGTCGGAGCTTCTGCAGCCGTTTCTGCTGGGCCGCGGGCAGGTGAGGGTGGCGCTCGTGCAGGTAGGGACGGAGCCCAGACTCGAGTTCGGCCTGGACACCTACGACACCCAGAGCGGCCTGCAGGAGGCGATGTTGGGCATGGAGCAGCTGTGTGGAGACACCAACACAGAGCAAGCACTGCGATTGGTCCAGAGTTTGCTGAGTAACGATTCTCAGCCCGAAGCCCCGCCCAGAGTCCTCCTCTGGCTCACGGACGGGGTGGGGCCAGGAGCAGTGGACGGACCAATGGCAGCGCTGCGGCGAATGGGCGTGTCTGTACTGGCCCTTTCAACGGGAAGTGGAAACTACCAGCTGCTGAGGCGTGTGGTGACTCCGCCCATCGAGAGACACCTGTATTTTGTGGACATAGATGACATCAGCTTCATCGCTGAGGACCTGAGGGAGGCCATCACAGGTGAGAGAGACACTGGGAGAGAAAACTTACACTGGGGTGATACACTTTCAAAAGGTACCTTATTTACCCCTAAAGGGTGTATATTAGTACCTAAAGGGTGTATATTAGTACCTAAAGGGTGCATATTAGTACTTAAAGGGTGTTTATTAGTACCTAAAGGGTGTATATTAGTACCTAAAGGGTGTATATTAGTACCTAAAGGGTGTATATTAGTACCTAAAGGGTGTATATTAGTACCTAAAGGGTGTGTATTAGTACCTAAAGAGTGTATATTAGTACCTAAAGGGTGTATATTAGTACCTAAAGGGTGCATATTAGTACCTAAAGGGTGCATATTAGTACCTAAAGGGTGCATATTAGTACCTAAAGGGTGTATAGTACCTAAAGGGTGTATATTAGTACCTAAAGGGTGCATATTAGTACTTAAAGGGTGCTTATTAGTACCTAAAGGGTGTATATTAGTACCTAAAGGGTGTATATTAGTACCTAAAGGGTGCATATTAGTACCTAAAGGGTGTATATTAGTACCTAAAGGGTGTATATTAGTACCTAAAGGGTGCATATTAGTACCTAAAGGGTGTATATTAGTACCTAAAGGGTGTATATTAGTACCTAAAGGGTGCATATTAGTACTTAAAGGGTGTTTATTAGTACCTAAAGGGTGTATATTAGTACCTAAAGGGTGTATATTAGTACCTAAAGGGTGTATATTAGTACCTAAAGGGTGTATATTAGTACCTAAAGGGTGTGTATTAGTACCTAAAGAGTGTATATTAGTACCTAAAGGGTGTATATTAGTACCTAAAGGGTGCATATTAGTACCTAAAGGGTGCATATTAGTACCTAAAGGGTGTATATTAGTACCTAAAGGGTGTATATTAGTACCTAAAGGGTGCATATTAGTACCTAAAGGGTGTATAGTACCTAAAGGGTGTATATTAGTACCTAAAGGGTGCATATTAGTACTTAAAGGGTGTTTATTAGTACCTAAAGGGTGTATATTAGTACCTAAAGGGTGTATATTAGTACCTAAAGGGTGTATATTAGTACCTAAAGGGTGTATATTAGTACCTAAAGAGTGTGTATTAGTACCTAAAGGGTGTATATTAGTACCTAAAGGGTGTATATTAGTACCTAAAGGATGTATATTAGTACCTAAAGGGTGTGTATTAGTACCTAAAGAGTGTATATTAGTACCTAAAGGGTGTATATTAGTACCTAAAGGGTGCATATTAGTACCTAAAGGGTGCATATTAGTACCTAAAGGGTGTATATTAGTACCTAAAGGGTATGTATTAGTACCTAAAGAGTGTGTATTAGTACCTAAAGGGTGTATATTAGTACCTAAAGGGTGTATATTGGTACCTAAAGGGTGTATATTAGTACCTAAAGGGTGTATATTAGTACCTAAAGGGTGCATATTAGTACCTAAAGGGTGTATATTAGTACCTAAAGGGTGTATATTAGTACCTAAAGGGTGCATATTAGTACCTAAAGGGTGCATATTAGTACCTAAAGGGTGTATAGTACCTAAAGGGTGTATATTAGTACCTAAAGGGTGCATATTAGTACCTAAAGGGTGTATATTAGTACCTAAAGGGTGTATATCAGTACCTAAAGGGTGTATATTAGTACCTAAAGGGTGTATATTAGTACCTAAAGGGTGCATATTAGTACTTAAAGGGTGTGTATTAGTACCTAAAGGGTGTATATTAGTACCTAAAGGGTGCGTATTAGTACCTAAAGGGTGTGTATTAGTACCCTAAAGGGTGCGTATTAGTACCTAAAGGGTGTATATTAGTACCTAAAGGGTGTGTATTAGTACCTAAAGGGTGTATATTAGTACCTAAAGGGTGAATATTAGAACTTAAAGGGTGCGTATTAGTACCTAAAGGGTGTGTATTAGTACCTAAAGGGTGTATATTAGTACCTAAAGGGTGAATATTAGAACTTAAAGGGTGCGTATTAGTACCTAAAGGGTGAATATTAGTACCTAAAGGGTGCGTATTAGTACCTAAAGGGTGCGTATTAGTACCTAAAGGGTGTATATTAGTACCTAAAGGGTGCGTATTAGTACCTAAAGGGTGCATATTAGTACCTAAAGGGTGCGTATTAGTACTTAAAGGGTGTATATTAGTACCTAAAGGGTGCGTATTAGTACCTAAAGGGTGTATATTAGTACCTAAAGGGTGCGTATTAGTACCTAAAGGGTGCATATTAGTACCTAAAGGGTGCGTATTAGTACTTAAAGGGTGTATATTAGTACCTAAAGGGTGCGTATTAGTACCTAAAGGGTGTATATTAGTACCTAAAGAGTGTGTATTAGTACCTAAAGGGTGTATATTAGTACCTAAAGGGTGCGTATTAGTACCTAAAGGGTGTATATTAGTACCTAAAGAGTGTGTATTAGTACCTAAAGGGTGTTTATTAGTACCTAAAGAGTGTGTATTAGTACCTAAAGGGTGTTTATTAGTACCTAAAGGGTGTATATTAGTACCTAAAGGGTGTATATTAGTACCTAAAGGGTGCATATTAGTACCTAAAGGGTGCATATTAGTACCTAAAGGGTGTATATTACTACTTAAAGGGTGTTTATTAGTACCTAAAGGGTGCATATTAGTACCTAAAGGGTGAATATTAGTACCTAAAGCAGGGGTACTCAACAGGCGGCCCGCGGGCCGCATCCGGCCCGTCAGCATTACATTTGTGGCCCGCATCATGCTACATATAAATGTATTTTTATTATAATTTGCGTCCAAAATTAGCGTGAATATTACTTCGTTTTTTTTTACACGTACACAAGGGTAGGCGTACAGTGCGCGTGACGCTGTAATCATCAGCAGAGATCGGGTATAGTGTACGCGCGCAGCACAGTTTTTCTAACCGCAAAGAACAATATAAACTGAAGGCACTTTGCACGCGCGCATTGAATAGTTTTTGCACTAATTTGGTTTGTCCACAAGGTGTCAGCACTGAAACGGGCTGTTGTTTCAGTCTGAAAAGAAACGGAGAAGACAGAACAAGAGTAACAACAAACACAATAGCCGAGAGCGCTCGTTTGAGGGGATTAAAAGATACCAGCAACTCTAATTTTAAACAAGTACAAACACATTTTATTGTAACTATTTGAGCGAAAAAGACTAGACAAGCATGAATCTCTCTAGTGCGCATGTGTCAAGAACTTGTGTTCGTGAACGCCACCAAAGACTCGAGACTGTGCGCGCAAGTAAAAAACAAAGTAACCTTATTTTTCCATGATGAAATGCAATTGACATTCCTCAAGCTTTGCAGTGTGTAAGTTGCCGAGCATCATGAAAAACAAACCTTTTATTCTTAATGTCAATGTGTTATAAACAGAAAGCAAGCAGCGCTCCCATTAAAGATCTGTCATCACATCATTGAGCTCACGGAGAATATCTGATTTATCATGTTTACAACGTTGGTTATAGTTAGGTAATTCATGAGATTGTGATTGAACATTAAAAAAAAAAGAAAAAAAAAAGATTTTTGGATTCTTACCAAATTAAAAGGTAATAATAATATAAATAATAAAACGTTTATTCTCTGAGTATAAATAGGTGCTATAAAAAGTGTTAAAAAGGTGCAATGGAGTATAAAAAGACTATAAAAAAAGTGCAATGTTTTCGTCTTACGGACAAACTCTTATCAGCCAGTGAACAACAGCCAGACCTTAAATTTCTTGTGAAAAGAAATGAAATAAGGATGAATAAGGAATGAATAAGGATTTCTTTTCATCAGTTCTTGTTTTTCTTTATGCATTTGTACATTAAGAATACAGCAAGACAAGCTATTAATCATTTTTTTTAAATGCCATTTATCATGTTAAGTGACACTTTAAAAAGGACACCATACTATTAAGACTTAGCTAGATAATAAACTGCACTTTTAGTAAATAAACAGTAAAACTACGAATATTGTCTTAAGTAGGCCTAAAAAGTCTTACCATCCAAGGTGTAACTTGTGGCCCTTCGCGTTTCATTTGGTTGAAATGTGGCCCTCTTGGCCTCTGAACTTGAGTACCCCTGACCTAAAGGGTAAATATTTGTACCTAAAGGGTGCATATTAGTACCTAAAGGGTGTGTATTAGTACCTAAAGGGTGCATATTAGTACCTAAAGGGTGTGTATTAGTACTTAAAGGGTGCATATTAGTACCTAAAGGGTGCATATTAGTACCTAAAGGGTGTGTATTAGTACTTAAAGGGTGCATATTAGTACCTAAAGGGTGTGTATTAGTACCTAAAGGGTGCATATTAGTACCTAAAGGGTGTGTATTAGTACTTAAAGGGTGCATATTAGTACCTAAAGGGTGCATATTAGTACCTAAAGGGTGTGTATTAGTACTTAAAGGGTGCATATTAGTACCTAAAGGGTGCGTATTAGTACTTAAAGGGTGTATATTAGTACCTAAAGGGTGTGTATTAGTACCTAAAGGGTGTGTATTAGTACTTAAAGGGTGCATATTAGTACCTAAAGGGTGCGTATTAGTACTTAAAGGGTGTATATTAGTACCTAAAGGGTGTATATTAGTACCTAAAGGGTGCGTATTAGTACTTAAAGGGTGTGTATTAGTACCTAAAGGGTGTATATTAGTACCTAAAGGGTGCGTATTAGTACTTAAAGGGTGTATATTAGTACCTAAAGGGTGTATATTAGTACCTAAAGGGTGCGTATTAGTACCTAAAGGGTGTGTATTAGTACCTAAAGGGTGTATATTAGTACCTAAAGGGTGTATATTAGTACCTAAAGGGTGCGTATTAGTACCTAAAGGGTGTATATTAGTACCTAAAGGGTGTATATTAGTACCTAAAGGGTGCGTATTAGTACCTAAAGGGTGTGTATTAGTACCTAAAGGGTGTATATTAGTACCTAAAGGGTGTGTATTAGTACCTAAAGGGTGTATATTAGTACCTAAAGGGTGCGTATTAGTACCTAAAGGGTGCGTATTAGTACCTAAAGGGTGTATATTAGTACCTAAAGGGTGTGTATTAGTACCTAAAGGGTGTATATTAGTACCTAAAGGGTGTGTATTAGTACCTAAAGGGTGTATATTAGTACCTAAAGGGTGCGTATTAGTACCTAAAGGGTGTATATTAGTACCTAAAGGGTGCGTATTTGTACCTAAAGGGTGTATATTAGTACCTAAAGGGTGTGTATTAGTACCTAAAGGGTGCATATTAGTACCTAAAGGGTGTGTATTAGTACCTAAATGGTGTGTATTAGTACTTAAAGGGTGCATATTAGTACCTAAAGGGTGCGTATTAGTACTTAAAGGGTGTATATTAGTACCTAAAGGGTGTATATTAGTACCTAAAGGGTGTGTATTAGTACCTAAAGGGTGTATATTAGTACCTAAAGGGTGTGTATTAGTACCTAAAGGGTGCATATTAGTACCTAAAGGGTGTGTATTAGTACCTAAAGGGTGTATATTAGTACCTAAAGGGTGCGTATTAGTACTTAAAGGGTGTGTATTAGTACCTAAAGGGTGTGTATTAGTACCTAAAGGGTGCGTATTAGTACTTAAAGGGTGTATATTAGTACCTAAAGGGTGTATATTAGTACCTAAAGGGTGTATATTAGTACTTAAAGGGTGTATATTAGTACCTAAAGGGTGTATATTAGTACCTAAAGGGTGTATATTAGTACCTAAAGGGTGCATATTAGTACCTAAAGGGTGTGTATTAGTACCTAAAGGGTGCGTATTAGTACTTAAAGGGTGTATATTAGTACCTAAAGGGTGTATATTAGTACTTAAAGGGTGTATATTAGTACCTAAAGGGTGTATATTAGTACTTAAAGGGTGTATATTAGTACCTAAAGGGTGTATATTAGTACCTAAAGGGTGTATATTAGTACTTAAAGGGTGCGTATTAGTACCTAAAGGGTGTATATTAGTACCTTGTGAAATTGTACCACCGCAGGGACAGTGTTTGAACCTTTTCTTCAGTATGACAGGTCTAGTGTGTCCCTGATCACAGTGTGTGTTTGTGTCAGAGCTGATCCGCGCCGAGCGTCTGCAGGTGCGTGACCTTCGCTCCAGCAGTGCTGTTCTGCAGTGGCGGCCGGTGCTCAGCGGAGGTCTGGGAAACTACGGCCTTCACTACAAGCCCGACCCGTCAGACGGCACGGCAGCATCCATCAGCATCGGCCCCGGCAGTAAACTCACTCTTCCAGGGGACTTGAGCTGGGCCGAACTCATCAACCTGCAGCCCGACACCAGCTACACGGCCTGGCTCGTTCCCGAGAACAACATTCGCTACATGAAAACGCTCAGCGTGAGCTTCAGGACCCTGCCCGGTGAGGAGACGCACATCTGTCTCGGGTCAGCTGATCACAAGGGACGCTTTTCTGCGTAGTGATTATTTGAATATTTTAATGGCTGATGTGATACTGATATCCACAGAGCAGGGTGGACAGAGTCCGATGTATTAATTATATTTGTGTTAATATAATATTAAATGGTTCCCATGAGCCAACAGCTCTTATGTGTCCTGAGCATTTGCACAGTTCATGTTTATAATAATAAAAAAAAAATATTAATATGCACAATTAATTTAATTTAATTTATTAACAATTATTAATAAATATTTTAACAATAATGTATAATAAAGTATTTAATTATTAAAATGTTTAATAACTATTTGAATATTGTATATAATAATGTATTTAATTACGAAAAATCATGTTTAACCATAATGAAATTATGACATTATTAAAAATATTAGTAAATATTTTTAACATTTTTTAATAAATATTTAATTTATTACAAAACTATTTTAAAAATAATTTTAAACCTAAAATAAATAAAGTAATTTTATATTAAAAATAAAAATATTAATATTTTAAAAGTTTATAATAATTGATTAATTGATACAAATTATTAATAAATATTTTAACAATAATGTTTATAAAAACTTTTCATGCATTAAACAAAACGATTTTGACAAAACATTATTGTTAAAAAGTTATTAATCAATCATTTTGACTATTTTTAAATTTTATTATACTAATTAAATTATTAGAAATTAATAAATAATTTTAACTAGAATGTTTACATTAATATATAAATGATCAAAATAATTAATTGATGGCAAAATTTCCGCAATCTTGTGTAGTAAATGGCTGAAATTAAATTAATATTTTTACTTTTTTTTTTTCATATTATTAATTTAAAAAAATATATGTTCAAAAGTTGACCGTAGTAGCAGTTACTCAATAGCTACTCGAAATCCCCAAAATAAACATTTGCACCCGAGACAGATGTTAATATCAGCTGTAATCTGCTGTTATGAATGTGAGAATGTTTAAATGTAACCGAGTTTCACTCCTCCCAGAGCGGTTCGGTCCGGCGACCGTGATGGTGTCGGATTCGGGTCCGGATGGCTTGCGTGTGAGCTGGAGTCCGGTCCAGCCTGAGCAGGTCCAGCAGTACCGCGTGGAGTACGGAGAGATTCCCATCGGTCCGGTCCGGAATGTGACCCTGCCCTCCTACCAGAGCTCCGCCCTCCTCACTCAGCTCCTCCCAGACACTGAGTACCTGATCACCGTCACTGCGCTGCACTCCTCCGGCCACCAGAGGGCGATGTCTGTCCGAGGCTGCACATTAGAAGGTACTTCACCTGTTTGAAATTGACTCACTTCCTGTTTATGCTAATGAAGCAGCATGCTGATTAGTGAGATCGTGTGTTTCAGTTCTCCCGCCGCTCGCTGACCTGAAGTTGACCCCAGTGGGGCGGGGCTCGGTGCAGGTTGATTGGCGGGGACAGGGGGCGGGGCTTCTGGGCTACTGGGTGAGTTGGAAGAGAGAAGATCAGCCTTCGTCCCGCTCTTCCTCACTCTTCCTGCCGCCACACTCGCGGTCCACACGGCTGACGGAGCTGGGCCGCGGCGGCCGCGTGTGTGTGTCGCCGGTGTACCGCAGCGCGCGTGGGGAGGGGCTCTGCTGCACGGCGCACGCTTAATCTGAACCCAGAACTTTCAGAACAGTCCGAACTGAACTGACTGTCCTTATGCAGCTAACGAAAATAATAATTCAAGTGTAAGAAATTCATGATTGACGTCAAGCAATCACATCCTGACACCTGAAAGCTGATTACACTATGTGTTAGATCTGTTTGTGTGTGTTTACTGCCACCTAGCGAGCGTAAACTGAACTTTCCCGCTGGATTGATTTAACTGATATCAAATGCCTGAGATGAAATGCAATATTAGAACTGCAATTAAATCATTTCATTACTTCATATTGTATCTGTTTATTTCTCATGTCGAAATAAAATACTCTTTTTGAGGACAGGAAACATTTTTTTTTGTAAATATTACAAACATTTACAATGGTAATCTGCCAAAATAACTACACATGTAAACAGTATACTCACGTTAATGTTTATTTTTTATAATTTTGTGTACACTTTGACTATATACACAACTATACAGACATAACATGATGACACAGTCAGGGTGCCCATAATGTTATGCCTGATTAAAGGTTTGGTTCCAAAACATTCTGGGACACGTTAGTTTATGGTTCCCAGAACGTTCCCAAAACATTTTTGGTTCCTCCACAAAACCCAAATGAGAACCATACGGGGACGTTACAGGAACGTTCAGTGTTCGAGTTCTCTTAACAATTATTCCTGCTGTAAAACCATAATAATCTGTAAGACTGTCACAAAAATATTGATTCATTTATTTTGTTGGGAAGACCAAGTTATCAGGTGTAGTAATAATAAGTTATAATAATAAGATTTGCTTCAAAAAACATAGTTTAACTATGGCATTTGTGTAGGGGAGAGTGGGGTAAGATAAGCCATTTTTTACTTATGTGGTCCTCAAGATAAAGAAATGAGGCAGAAGTACAATAAAAGTATTTAAAGTAATTTCAGGATGTTTTCTATCATTTGATCAGAATACATCTATGACAAAGGGTTCTAAAAATATGGCTTCTTATAAAAAAGTGATCCTCTGGCTCAATTTACCCCAGGTTTGGGGTAAGTTGAGCCGAGTCAGTAGGCGTGTGTAAACCGACCATCTAACGGAATCTGAATCAAACCCATGTGAAATTTTAAAGATAATGTATCTGTTTTAAAAGCTAATTTAATAATCAAATTTCTTTTTACAAATATTTATTTTTTAAAGCTAAATTAAACAACATAATCCCAAACAAATTAAGTTGAAATTTCAGTATGTTTAATTGTTTGCATTTCTGAAACAATATGTTGAACATCAAAATTGTAACCTTCCTAAACAGAGAGTTTGTTGAGTAAAATTAAATAAAAACTAAATAAGAATGAATAAATGGCACTGAAACTAATAAATATTTTAGTCAAAAGGTCCTTGACATGGTAGTTTTTCTACAATGTCGACCAAGTCAGGCCATTAGAGACTACAGCTGGAAAGATATATATCTTTAAACATCCTCTGGTTCTTATCAGAAGGATTTGGTGTACTTGTACACTGTTCCTATCAAATAAACTTGAAAATAAAGATAAACTAAACCAGTTGCGTAATATTACATTGAAATGACACCAATTGAAACTTTAGATTTAACTTAAATTCAGTGCCTTATGGTGGGGTAAGTTAAAAGGCTGGCTCAATTTACCCCACAGCATTTGGCTCACTCTGCCCCATAGCTGCCATTTTAGGAAAAACAATCTAGCTGACCAATTCAGAATAATATTTAGCTTGCATGATTTTATACGTTGCTAAATCACCAATATGCATCATAAATAGTTTTAGACCTGGAAAAATTTGCTTTAATGAAATTACATCTTTTAAAATTTTACTTTGACAAGCCAAAAACAGTTTTTAAAATAAATAAGCGACTTCCACTCGTCCTTTTCACATTCTGGCAGAAATGACGGGTGATTTTAAAATATATGGTCACATGACAATAAAATAGTACGGTTGCCAAGATTCAGGAGGTGGGTCAACTTACCCACTGGCTCATCTTACCCCACTCTCCCCTATATTAACTATACAATGCTTACTTATTTACCCTTAAATTTGAGATGAGTGGGATTTAAACCTATTATTAGAGTAATGTATCAGGCGGTTATATGCATTGGCTCCCTCAGTACTGCAGGTGGCGCTGTAAACCGAGTTGAACTGTATGTTTACATCCGCGTCAACATGGCGGCGGCCGCCGGACTGATCCTGCCCGGTGACGGGATCATGATCGCGGGTAAACTCTACTCGGGTGTCGCGCTCACTCTGGAGAACTGCCTGCTGCCTCCCGAGAGCGTGCACTGCAGCCCCTCGCGCGCTCACGGAGTGTCCGCGCGCACGGAGGAGCAGCTACGGATCCGGATGTGCGAGATGATCCAGAACGCGGGAGTTCTTCTCCGCCTGCCTCAGGTCCTCGCGGTTCTCTGTTGCCTAGCAACTACTTGTCACCCCGATTCCATTCTGTGAATAAAATGCTTTTGAACCGGGTTAAGCTGGCTCTCAGTATGGCCAAAGCGGTCTGGCTCGGGTTTAGGTTCTTGTCAGATTAACCCAATCCTGGCCAGAGCCAGACCAGCAAACCAGAGTTTCTCAGCAGACTTGTTTTGCTAAGCACCTCAGTGGCCGGTTACATAAACGGCTTTGACTAGTCTAACAATACATAAAAGTAAGGCTTATTACACCTTGACTAACTGCTACTGGCACACTAGTACAGTCTAGTACACTAGTAACATAGTGACTGTTAACCAGCCCCAGAACAGAACAACTACACCTTGTTTAAACTAGTATGAGTTCTAAATAATACTGATTTCTGTGCTAGTTTAAGATCACACGTCCCTCATTAGCATGAAAACATAGCTGATGGATGTTTTACGACTCTTGTCAGGTCGCCATGGCAACGGCCCAGATCCTGTTCCAGCGGTTTTTCTACTGTAAATCGTTCGTGAGACACTGCGCGGAGGTGAGGCGTCTCTAAACTAGCTGTCTGCCTCTCACGCGTGACCGCATGACCTTTAACCCTCTCATATCACAGACGGTTGCCATGGCGTGTCTTCAGCTCGCGTCTAAGATCGAAGAGGAGCCGCGGCGAGTGAGGGACGTCCTGAACGTCTTCCACCACCTCAAGCACGCCGCGGGAAACAGGTAACGCCGCTGTTGTGCCGAATTCTGACCCCCGAATTCTGACCCCCCTAGTATTGGTTTAGGAGTAGGTCTGGGGGAGGGGTTAGGATTAGGGGAGGGGTTAGGATTAGTCTATCAGTTAGCGACTTCAACGAGGGGTGGTAATAATTTGGCAGGGAGTCAAGGTTTGGCACAACACGCGAGTCTGGATTGTGTTCTGAAGCTGCGCTGTCTCCGTCAGGCTCGTCAGCCCCCTACTGCTGGACGAGGTGTACGTCAGCCGCAAGAGTCACGTGATCAAAGCGGAGCGACGCGTCCTGAAGGAGCTCGGCTTCTGCGTCCACGTCAAACACCCACACAAGGTTAGACTGACGCACATTTGCTGCATTTTAGGCCAGGAATGCACGTTTCACGTAAGTATGCAAATTGACTCTTCGCCAGGAGATTGATTGACAAGCGATCCAACCAGTCATAATGCCGGATCTGCGTTTTGTCCGACAAAGCAGTCAGGAGTTAGAAGATTAACCTCGGTGGAGTTGAACTTGCAAAATGGTGTGTACTGACGTCTTTCCGTGTTTGAAACAACATTCCTTCTGATGTTCATTCACGTTTACTTGATGCTATAAATGAACTAGCAGGAAGAGATGATCGGTTCACAAGCCGCTTGAGCTGAGGCGCTACAGAGCCTATAAAGAGCCGCAAAACGTTTTTTATTGTTCTAATTTCTTAAAAAACTACACAGTTTTAAAGCTGGGACTTTGTTTAATATCATAAGTAACCTGTTTCTGTTTTGTCACTGGATGACGCTCAAGTTTACGAGAACACACTACAGTAACGCAATAATGGACATTACGTGTTTTGCGTATTGCTCAACTATGTGCAAAACGGAGCAGAACGCAAAACACAAAGTATGTTTGGACCTTTAACGTTCATTATCGTGTTACTGTAACATGTTCGCGTAAACCTTTTAAAGGGTTGTTCAGAGACTGCGCCGAGGAGTAACGAAATAATGGACGTTAACGGAGCAGGTACACTTGGTGTTTTGCGTCTTTTCCAGAGTTGAGCAATACGTGGAAAAAACGTGGTGTAGCCCAACATTTAACGTCCATTATTGCGTTACTGTAGTGTGTTCTCGCAAACCTTTTCAAAGTGTCGTCCAATGATTACGCAGATGAGTAACGCAATAACGGACATTAAAGGCCCAAGTAGTTTTCGCATCTTTCGCAATACGGGAGAAACGCCTTTAACGTCCACTATTGCGTTACTGCGGCGGTGACAAAACTCGTGACTCAAAGAGCTGATAGTTTCCTTCAAATGTCTGTATTGTTAAACCAGATGTGTTTTGTTCAGATAGATACGAACATGTCAGAAGTTTCGTTGGCGTTAACCACAACTTTTTTTTTTTAATCGCTGATCCACCATTATAATAGTTGCGCTAATGCACTTTAGCAATTACCTCGCAGCACTGCTGAGAATGTTTTTGTGTATTCAGTTAAATTCAGTTCAAGTTTTTTTGTACAGTGGTAATCACAATACATATTGTTTAAAAGCAGCTTTGCAGAAAATGCTTGTTTCAGGGTTACAGTTGAGGAAGTAAATTGTGTAAATATAAATGGAGTGATTTGTGGTGTGACACAGTTCGTGCGCAGCGCATGTTTCTGGCCTCACCCTTGTTGTCGGTGTGTACCTGTGCAGGTGATCGTGATGTATCTTCAGGTTCTGGAGTGTGAGAAGAACACCAGACTGCTTCAGATAGCCTGGTGAGATCCTGAACCAAACGTTGAGCTGAAAACCGCTCAAGCGTGTTACTGTAACGCTCCGTCTGTCTCTCTCTAGGAACTACATGAACGACAGCCTGAGGACTGATGTGTTTTTGAGATTTAGCGCTGAAACAGTCGCGTGTGCGTGTATCTTTCTTTCTGCAAGAGTATTACAGGTGAATCATGTGATAATTTTGTTATCTCCATTCACATTCACACACATAGCATGTAACACAACTAGTTTAAAGAACATTAAGTTATGAAAATGTTATTTCTGAATGTTTTTTAAGCGTTCAAAATGTCCAATTGTTATGTATTAAGATCGTTAAGTGAATGTTAGAGCAATGTGCCATTTTATCAAGTTAAAACATTATGAGAATGTTACATTTGAACGTTCTCTCAATGTTTAAAACACACATATTTTAACATTTTCTATCAACATTACAAGAATGTATATGGGCCATTCTACAGAATTGGTTAAAAATCCTGAAAAAATGTGCCTTTTTCTACAAATTTTGTATGTATGCAAATTGTATAATATCCAAGATTCACATGTCTAGTAATTGTGTAGTTAATTCTCAATTTTCAGAAAGTTCTGGAATATTTTTCCTCTCCCCAAATTTGTCACCACCGAAACACAATAATAAATAATTTAATAAGAAGGGTCACATTGACCTATTAAGATTTTGTTTACATCTACCTTATAAATATATTCTTTGCTATTTCTTAACATTTTTTTTTATATAAAGTTTCGTGATTTACAAAGAAAATATAAAAAAACATTTTTAAACACAACAATGGAATAAAATGGGTCAGGGTTCGGGACAGACTCCGCCCAATTGAAAGTACCCAATAAATGATGATTTTATATATATATTAATCTTACTGATATTTTAAATATTATTGTGGGATTCAACAGATAATAGAAGAATCTTAGTAAACATCTAACATTTGAATACTTAAATGCTTTTTAATGTGTTTATTGGTTGTGGGACAGCAGATTGCACCAATCTGTAGAATGGCCCATATATTATTAATGTTATAAGAACGTTCCAGAAACATTATTTTAAGAATGTTTTGTCCTAACATCTACATAACCTTTAAAAAACGTTCCCTGTTAGCTGGCTGGTCTCTCTCTGTTGTCAGATCCCTCTGCCTGACCAGCCGCCCTGGTTCTCGTTGTTCGGGACGTCAGAGCAGGACCTGATTGAGATCAGCTGTTGTATCCTGCGGCTGTACACACTGCGGTGTGAGTCGCTGACGGCACTGCAGCAGCAGGTGGAGGAATCGCGTTTAAAGTTGGACGCTCAATGCCTCACGAGTAAACCAGGAGGGCCGGTGTCCGCGACCGACACCCCGACCCGTGATCCGGCAGCCGGTTTCTCTCCTGCGTCTAAAGCTGGTGGGTTCATATACACTCTGATGTCACCAGAATGTGTTTCTGTGCGTTCATTCTCTCGCCCTCTCTCAGCGTCTCCTGCAGAAAACCAGAAGAATCACGAATCTCCGCTGTCTCATCTCGCCCTCAAAAACGTCTGTCGAAAGATCACCAGCCGAGAAGGGTGAGCCAGACGTCCTCACGAGAGTTTCAGCACACTTGACTTGACCTTCAAGTGATATTATTTCACGT
The DNA here is from genome assembly GCF_024489055.1 of Chanodichthys erythropterus. Lineage (NCBI taxonomy): Eukaryota > Metazoa > Chordata > Actinopteri > Cypriniformes > Xenocyprididae > Chanodichthys > Chanodichthys erythropterus. The sequence goes on from NC_090230.1 coordinate 28,618,299, forward strand.
TTCTCTCTCAGTAGGAAGCGTCTGAGTCGCAGTGATGAAAGACGAAGTATCCCGTCACCCCCCAGACGCAGGTAACGCCTCACCTGTGTCATGCGCACCTGAATATCACCTGACAGAATAGCTTCACCTGTCTGTCTGTCTTCAGGCGCAGTCGTAGCGTGACCTCTCCATCGCGGTCTGTTTCTCCTGGACGCTCGAAGTCCTACAGACACCGGCAGAGGGAACGCGAACGAGAGCAGAGAAAGGGACGTTCATCTCACAGGAGATGATGTCATCAGGTGTGAGGGGGAGTGGCCCGAAACTGACCAATCAGATGAAACCGCTTATATAGATCTAAACTGCCTTGACCAAAGTATTTTGTATTGTGTATTTTTGAATCTAGTTTTAAATAAAATGGGAGATTGTGTGACTCACTGGTTTTTCTTGTAAAATTGCTAAACATTGAAGAGTTTGTTTGGACCCTTGATATTAAGCCCTGTGGGATCGCGGTGGGCTTACTAATGAATTAGGCTGCTAACTAGTGAGCGTTTAATTGGCCCGGCGGGAACGGTTAATCCCTCGCGTGTCCTAATACACATGTATCTCTGGTGGAATCTCGCCAGCCCCTCACGGTATCTTCTCCTTCACCAGCAGGACCAAGATGGAGCGGATGTTGTGTTGGGTTGATATATATGTGGTAACTGTGGTGATGAGGGTATGAGTTCACCGAGACGTCACCGAGAGAAGCTTCATAAATGCTGGAAAAACCTCAAGCGCTTTGATCGCTCGATTGTCCAGTGATCAGGTGAATCATGGCCTCTAAAGCCCCGAGCTCCTCTCAGCGCACGCCGTCGTCTACGCTCTACATCGCCGTGTACCTCATTCTGGTGCTGCTGGGGAACGTGGGAAACACCACGGTCATCGGAGTGGTCAGCGAAAGCCTTCTGCGGGATCCGGGAGTCGTCCGGAGCTCCGACATCATTCTGGTCAACATGGCTTTCTCCAACCTGATGGTGTCGTTGGCCAGAAACTCTCTTCTGGTGATCTCCGACATGGGAATGGAGGTACGGAAGACTGACTGTATGATGGACGAATGGACTGAGTGTGTTTGAAATAATGTTGAAAAAACGCTGAAACAACTTTCAATGCTAAATGGTTGTAAAAGTGTTAACAAAACATGTATAAATCAACATTGAGATGTAATTCATCGGTGTTTATTCTATTTGCAAATTCGGAACAAAATTCAACCATGGTCCATGATGTTCACCCATGAATAAATGATGAGATTCTGGTTTGGATCGGAAGTATTGTCATGATAAAAGTTAATAAAACTCAGAACTTTAGCTAACGTTCTGGCAAGGTTCTCTCAAAGTTATGAACAAATGTTCTTCCGGTAAAGGTAATAAAGTGTTTGTTCAGAGTTATCTGGTCTCAAAACAGCACAAAAATGTTATTTATACATCATTCATGGAACATTTTTTCCTGAAACAGTTTAGTTGACGTTCATCTAATGTTTCGTAAATGTTACTACTTGTTTCAGAACATTCAAAAGTAACAATGTTTGAAGAATGGAATGTTCCCTTGATGTTCGCATTGCCAAAAAAAATATTTTAAAAACTTTTGAAAGTTTAGAGAAGATTCAGAAATAACATTTTCAAAACTTAATGGGAGCATTACCAAAATGTTTTTAGAGTATATTTTGTTTCCTGGGTACATGTGAAACATTCAATAAGATCCATCAAGATCATTGCCGTTGCCTCAAAAACCACACAAAAATCCAGTCTTAACTGTAGGAGAAGATCTGATTCAAGTATTAGAGGGAAATTACACTAGAGTTTGGGAGCTGAACCATGTAAAACCTTGAAGTGGAAACCAATGTGCAATGGTGCCAAGAAGACACTCAGAGGGCTGGCATACACTTTTGAATAAGTTCTAGGCAGTTCCAATGGTTCTGGGAGACTCCTGCTGGTCCAGGTGAGAAGATATAAAAGTATGTTTCCCAATCTCCAGATGATGGCTGATCATGTCGTAGGCAGAAATGAGGTCGAGCAGGAATCAGCGGTCCACAATATATATCAAAGCAGACAGTATGCTGGAAACACTGTGTGAAGCTTCTCCACGACATCATGGAGAACGCTGAGACTGGCCAGAAATTTGACGCTTATATTTTTTTCCATTTCCACTGGCACCTTCTGGACTTGAGTTTCATTATTAAGCCAGAAATGAGAGCTAGTTTTCAGTTGCATAAGTTTTGGATGGAGCAACAACATCTAAAATGCATCTAAAGATTGCTACGAATTCTGCTGTCTAGTTTGATATTGTTGTGTTTTTTAATTTGCTTTTTTCATATGAGGGTGTGATTCTGCCCTTCTTTCCTCACAGGTTTTCCTCAATAAAAACTGGTGTCGTTTCATGATGGGCATCTGGGTTTGGCTCCGCTCTGCAAACGTTTGGTCGACGTTCTTTCTGAGCGCGTTCCACTTTCAAACGCTGCGGCGGGTCGCCCCGGCCGTCACAAACGTGCACGGCCACCCCACACCCCCCAAATCCCTCATATTCGGGCTGTGCCTCATCTGGAGCCTCAATCTGATCTACTCCATCCCAGCGTTCATCTTCTCCAAGAACGGAGACGAGAACTCCACCGAGGTCAGTCTGTGTCTTTATTGGTGTGAATTTCACTTGTGTGTCTCGTTTCGTTTAACCCTTTGAACTCTCGTCCAGTCGCTGATGTTGGTGAGCAGCACCACTCGGCCGCTGTTGGGCTGCATCTGGAGCTTTCCGTCAGTCTACAGCGGCCTGGCCTTCGCCACCTCCTCCATGGTGATCCATGAAACCATTCCCATATTCCTGATGAGTGTCACTAACCTGGGCTCCCTGTGGACGCTGTACTCTCACGGACAAACAAGAAGAGCCGCCAACAAGAGTCAGGACGCACCGGTCATCACCCGGATCCCTGCGGAGCGTCGGGCAGCTAAGGTGAGATGATCTTAACCCAACTCTAACAAACCGTGAAATCAACCCTGCTGTGGGTAAAAGTCACACCTTTATTTTCAACAATCGTTGGGATCAGATCATATATACATATAGGACGTTCTTATTTTCAAAAAATGATCCATCGCTGTGCTTCTCATGCCAGAGTCCAATATCTCTTAAATTATTATGGTTTAAGTTCTCTTAGGAAATTATATTACTCTGCAAACACTTTAGTACAAAATCAGTGAATCCAGTTTTTATCTAAAGCAAGTTTTATAAACATTATATAAAAATAGCCAAGGAAGTGTTAAAACACCAACCAACCTAGAGTAACATTTGCATCCACAAAGACCTCCCAAAATGGCTTGACAATTGCATTTTCTGTGTTGATGCACTTATGATTATCGGATAAAAAAATGGACATGCCCCCCCAGTGCAAGATGATGTCATCAATAGTTGTGGTTCGTTTTCTCGACAGAGACTTTAAATATCTAATAAAAATAAAGTTCATTCTTTTATTGGGACACTAGCATATAGATGACCTGATGGTTACTATCAATTTGGATGCCACAAATCTAGTGTACAAATCTGATCCGTTGTTTCAGGACCAACAAGACCTACTATGCAAGACCCAAACTTTAATTATACCATGATGATGTCATTTCCTGAACTAATGATCTTCACGGATGGCCATGATTCTGTGGGAAGCGTCCCATGGGAGCTCATGCTCTGGCTGAGAGCAAGTTGGTTCATGTTTTTAGTTCTCCAGTGAGTGTTTCTACAAGAAAATGGAGTTAAGAGTTAGGCAGGGAATAGATCAGGCGGTTTTTAAATCAGTATCACAGAATGACACTTCTCTCTGTGTTTGCTCAGGTGATTCTGGCGCTCAATGTCCTCTTCATTTCGTCTTGGGGCACCAGCATCATCTCGGTCAACTACTTCAACTATAACCGCGGATCTTCCACAGAGTTCCTGCTCATCGTCGCTCGCATCGCGAACATCACCTTCATCGCGCTGTCGCCCATCGTCCTGGCCGTGGGACACCGGAGACTCCGAGCGTTTATGAAGTCAATCCTGTCGCGTGTGGTCTGACAGACAGCTCTCTGTGGACAGATATCAAAGACAGATCACTTTATAAGAGTGTTTATGTGTGTCACATTATTTATTTTTTAATAAAGTTGCATGTACTTACTTAAGAACAAAGCCTCAGCGTTGCTATTCAAATTCCAGTTGCAGATTCTTGAGTTTGAATTGACCAATCAAAGAGGATGCATTGAATTTAAGGAAGCAGAATTATTAATGCACTGCATTACATTTACATTCATTCATTCAGCAGACGCTTTTATCCAAATGCATATCAAATCATATAATGCAACTGCTGTAAGAGGAGTAAGTAGCTATTAAAGAAAATATTAAAAATGACTAAATAAAGATTTGTCCTGAGAGAAATCTTCCTGAATTATTTTAAGGTTTGTATTGTCTTTCTCTAGTCTATTATTGTATATTATGACACTGATGTGTCCTTATTTCTCACATTATACCTTTCTGCTGTAGGCCGCTGTCATTAGAATACACTAGATCGCTTCTGTTATAATCAACGAAGGGTTTGCACTGAGGGCAGCTACATTGATTATAATGGGAGTGATTTAACTGTGTCACGTCACGTCGCACCACTCGCTTCACAGGAGAGCGTCAATGTCCGACAGAGAATATGACACCAGGTAAACCTGCATTTCTTTATTCTTGAACTAAATTTTGTTTTCTTGCCATAAAATGGTTATCTTGCAACAGATTTCAGCACTCTGAGCCATTGCTTCTTTCCTCCAAGAACAGGTTTAAGTTTGTTTGTTTTTCCTTTCTTTGGGTTAAATGTGTGACCCAAACTGCTGGGTTAACTGCAACCCAATCATTATGATAGATTAACCCAGCATATCCTATATTTACCCACCAGATTGGGTTGGGTTTTTTTAGATGGCAGAGTCTTCAAAATGGAGCCAAACAACATGAAGCGCCACACAAGATGGATGCCGTAAACAGGAACATGTAAGAAGTTCTCTTCTTGTACATTGTGTTATGAAATTTCTCTGTCCCAGCGTCAGATCTGTGTTGTGAGTCATATTAAGAGTATTGATGTCTCTGCTCACACATGTGAGGGTCTGATATGTGTTTCTACTGCCACCTAGCGATCGTCAAAGCATAATCACACTGAACGTTACCACAAGATTGATTTAACTGAGAATCCTTAACCAGATTACTGAGATGTTGAAGAATGAACTTTAAAATTATATAAGAATGCCTGAGTGTTTCGTATTTAAACTTTACACGTCTGAATGAAATGTATTATATTTTACATGAGGTATTAAACTTTACCGTGATTAACTGTAGTTTCAGTCGAAACCCCATGTTTACTTCATGATGTCCATCGGCGGGAGATTCTCTGAGGTAAATATCAGTCTTTTGACTTTAACAGTCGCGACGCGTTAAAACGACTGATACGACGTACATTCTCTCACAAATCAATATTTGTTTATTATTTTATTACTTTGAAAGCTTTTGTAACATTTTAAAATCATACATCGTCCTATTGTGTTTGCGTTTCATAAATGGCGCGCGCCGTTTCACGAGCCACCTTCGCGCGCTTTCTGTGGGGCGTGCTTCATTGATTAAATTAGGAGCGCGCATCAAAATATTCCCTATTTACACAACTTTACATTGCAATGCACCCCTGTATGTTTGTATATAATATATGTATAATCCATTATCCATTCACCAAACCACTTACCTTCAGTAGGGTCGCGCATGGAAGCCCATTTATGCTATAAGAAAAAAAAATGCTTTTGTAAATCATAATTATGAGATAAAGTGCCTATATTATTACAGTTATTAGATGAAAAATTCAAAATGATGGCATTTAATGTCATAATTTGGACTTATATTTATGATTTATGAAAGCATGTTTTTTCCCCCTTATGTGCCGGAAACGTTGTGGCATATATATTGTGATATATTTAAGTTAATACTAATTGGCATACTCAAAACTCTATCTATTTAATGATAACTGATTTTTGTGATGTTTAGTATGAAAATAAATGTATTTGAAACATCTTTTTTCTCAGATTCAGATCTCTCTGTATGTCTTTAAGGGTCAGAGGTCATGGCGTGTCCTTTCCTGGACGCACAAACGTCCAGAAGAGTAGTGTAAAATGGAAGTGTCATAATTGCCATGATTGTGTGATAGATGAAAATGTGTAAAAGTATAGGCTACATTATGAAAAACACACAATTTACACAATGTATATATGACACTACACAGGATCAGTAGTTTATATAGATCATTCTTACTAGACGGTACAAAGACTGAAACTAAAGTTGTTAAATCACAGCTCCAACAACTCCAAGTGTATGGCTGTTTTTGGACCCACACTCTGTGGAATTGTGGTGGGCTTACTAATGAATTAGGCTGCTAACTAGTGAGAGTTTAATTAACCTGGTGGGGATAGTTAATCCCTCATGCATGAAGATGCAAGTTCAGCTCATTTATCCCAAAACATCCATATCTCTGGTGGAATCTCACCTGCCATTCACGGCATCTTCACCTATGACAGCAGGACCGGGATGGAGCGGATGTTGTTTTGGGTTGATATTTGTTTGGCAACCATGATCCATAAAAGGGGCTTGCGGTCGGTGGGTGGAGAGTGAGGCGTTGGGATGGAGATATTACAACATCACTGAGACGTTCTGAGAGAAGCTCCATTTATGATTGAAGTCTGAAGACGTTCAGAAGAAGCATGGCCCCTCAAAGAAAACCCTCAAGCGTCAGTCAGAGTATCGCTTCATCTCCTTTCTACTTCGCCCTCTACGTTATTCTGGTTCTGCTGGGGAATGTGGGAAACACCACAGTCATCGGAGTGGTCGGCGAAAGCCTTCTGCGAGAGACGGGAGTCGTCCGAAGCTCTGACGTGATCCTGGTCAACATGGCTTTCTCCAACCTGATGGTGTCATTGGTGAGAAACACGGTCGTGATGGTGTCCGACCTGGGAGTGGAGGTACGGCAGAATTTCCACATGGAAGGACGTGTGGTTGGATGGATAACTGTTAATGAATGGATAGATGTTGAGGTATGGAGATGGGATTGCTGTCGGGGTTTAATCTCTACAACCAAACCACTGAAATGATTGTAAACTCAACCTGGTGTCTTTTTGGTCCAGCTTTGTGAAGGCTTTGAGCTGTAGATTGTTTCAGATTCCTCATTCAACATGAAGAGTTTGAGAGGCTCACGGATCTATTGATTCATTCTCCAGAGTTTAATTCGGTTATTGTTAGAGTTTGATGTTTAGAACAATCAAAACCAACAAGTTGGACTCTAAACAAAGTGTCATTTATTTAAAAAGAAACATGCTTTACAATCAAAACATTTGACAGCCAGAAATTTGTTGGGTTTGAAATGCTTACACTAGGATTCTCTGCACCTGGGTTTCCTTTGATAGGACAACTGCATGGACTGTGTTCACACTCAAAACTGCTAATGATGACTGTTTTATGCTCCATACCAATTTTCAAACATCCATGTGTCTGTTTCCCCACAGATTTTCCTCTCTAGAGACATGTGTCACCTTATGATGGGCATCTGGGTTTGGCTCCGCTCCGCAAACGTTTGGTCGACGTTCTTTCTGAGCGCGTTCCACTTTCAGACGCTGCGTCGGGTCGCCCCGCCCGTCATCAGCCTGCACGGCCCCCGCGGGCCCCCCAGATCCCTCATCCTCGGCTTCGGCCTCATCTGGAGCCTCAATCTGATCTACGCCATCCCAGCGTTCATCTTCTCCAAGAACGGAGACGAAAACTCCACCGAGGTCAGTCTGCCCCTTTATGATCAGCATTTAGCTTGTGTGCAACTGCGTTTAACCTTTGACCCTTCCTGCAGACGCTGATGTTGGTGAGCAGCACCACTCGACCTCTCATGGGCTGCATCTGGGACTTCCCGTCAGCCTACAGCGGCCTGGCCTTCGCCACCTCCTCCATGGTGATCCATGAGTCCATTCCCATCTGCCTGATGAACATCACCAACCTGGGCTCCCTGTTGACGCTGTATGCTCACGGACACACTCGGAACGCCGCCAACAAGAGTCAGGACGCACCGGTCGTCACCCGGATCCCTGCGGAGCGTCGGGCGGCTAAAGTGAGTGTTAACTGTCAGTTCATGAATGCTTTGTAATACAGATCTAAAGTTGGTTCTTTTTAAAGAGGCACTCGGCAGATTACTGCAGAAGTGAAAAAATGATGAATTTTGAGCTTTTAAGCTTTCGAATGGTGCCTAATTTACGATGATTACTTGGGAGGAATGGCAGTAGCAGGACACTGACAGTTAACAGATGAAACACTACTAACACCTTCTCTCTGTGTTTGCTCAGGTGATTCTGGCTCTGAATGTCCTCTTCATTTCTTCTTGGGGAACTAACGTCATCTCGGTCAACTACTTCAACTATAACCGCGGATCTTCCACAGAGTTCCTGCTCATCATCGCTCGCTTTGCGAACATGAGCTTCATCGCGCTGTCGCCCATCGTCCTCGCCATGGGACACCGGAAGCTCCGAGCGTTTATAAAGTCAATCCTGTCACATCTCTATCCGTTTGGATAGACATCAAAGACATGTCGCACCGTTTCCTGCATCATGAAACTGTTGCATTTGAATTCACACCTTTTTATTTATCAGTAAACCTGAAGACATTTTGTTTGGAATCCAGGACTTTCAGTGATTTATTTGTCTTGTGTCTGTTGTTTGCCGTTTGACTGATTAAACTTGTGAATGAATTCATGTTTTTCTCTAAGTCTATATGTGTGTGTATGCAGTATTTAAATGAAGTCATGGTCATTATGCTACAGAAAGTAGGCAGAAAATGAACGTTTATATAAAGGGAAGTGTGTAAATTCTGAACAGTCACTGTTGTGTTTGAAAGCAGAGGCTACAGGCTACAAATCCTGCTTTACTTAGACAGATTAACAACAAACCACTGACACTGTGGGTCATATAAAACCATCATTTATTTGAAATCGACAGATATAGAAGATTAAACGCTAAATGTAAAATGCACACATGAAACAGCAGAAATCAGAACGTTCTTAAGTAGGCTTTTTTGGTACAAACCTTAAAACCAGATTTGTGTTTGAAACAAGATGTATTGCAATAAAACACTGGAACTGAACAACATTATTAAGCTCAGATTTATTCATTATTACCTGAAATTTTAAGATCACTGCATGAATGCATGAATTATCTTAACTATGGAAGCCAATTTCTGCCACGTAAGAAAAGAATCATGCTTTGGTAAATTATAATTAAGACTTAAAAAGTCAAAATTATAACGTACTAATTCATAATTATGAGATGAAAAGTTGAAATGGCAATATAAGTGATAATTAGGACATACATAAAAAATGTGAAATTATGGCATAAAAGGTTGAAATTATGACAAAATGTCAAAAATATGAGATTAAAAAATCTTTATGGTACTTTTTAAAAAAAAGTTATGGCATTATAAGAATATAAGTGATAATTAGGACATACAAAGTCATATTTTTGATGTAGATAGGACAAAAAGTCCAAATTAAAAGATAAAAGTAGAAATTATGGCATAAAAAGCAAAACTGACAAAATGTCAAAATTGTGACATTAAGTCAAAAATATGAGATTAAAAAATCAAAATTATGGCATTATAAGAATATAAGTGATAATTCGGACATACAAAGTAACATTTTTAACACTTTGTTTCATAATTATGAGACTAGAATAATGGCATCATAGCAATATAAGTGATAATTAGGACATACAAAATCATAATTTTGATATTATAACTAGGACATAAAAAGTCAAAATTAAAACAGAAAAGTTGAAATTATGGCATAAAAAGCGAAATTGATAAAATGTCAAAATGATCAATTATACATAGAAAGTCAAAATTAGGACATGCTAAGTTATATTTATGAGATAAAAGTCAAAATTATGAGCATAAATCAAAATTAGGACATACTAAATCTAAATTATGAGATGAAAAGTTAAAATTGTGACAAAAAAAAAATGAGATTAAAAAGTCAAAATTATGGCATTGTGCAATATAAGTGATGATTCGGACATACAAAGTCATAATTTTGATATTATAACTAGGACATAAAAAGTCAAAATTATGCCATAAAAAGTGAAACAGACAAAATATCAAAATTATAAGATTAAAAAGTTATGGCATAAGTGATAATTAGTACATACAAAGTAACAATTTTGACTTTTTATATCACAACTAGGACATCCATAGTTAAATAGATAAAAAACATTTAATTATGATTTAGCGAAGCATGATTTTTTTCCTAATGTGGGCTTCCATACTCATCACCTCATATTTGCTCCCATATATAAGCGCATCTATGAATCTGTGTCCATACGTTTGAAGCGTTCGGCGCGATTCGCTCTTACCGGTTGGCGTGGGTCACTTTTTTGTGCTCTGTGCTGTTTGCACGACCGTCTCCGCCGTCTGTCTGCTGTTGTCCGAGCGTTTCTCCTCGGGCCGTTTGATCCAGCGCGCCCACCGCTGCAGAATCCCGCCGATCCTCCGCCGCAGTTTCCCGTGTCCGAGCGCCACCACCAGCGGACTGAAGCCCACGAAGAGCGAGGCCGAGAAGTGCGCCACGGTCAGCAGTCCCTCCGCGTGCTTCCCGCCGTTGTGGTTGTAGTAGGTGACAGCGGCGACCTGCAGCACCCAGCAGCCCACGAACAGCGCCACCAGAGCCATGATCACGTGACCCGCCTTCCTCTCGCTGGACACGTGCAGCTCGGCCGAGCCGCCAGCAGCCACCGCCCGGATGTGTTTGGCCAGCGCGTGCAGCGTCGCCAGGTTGGTGCCCACCATCAGGATCAGCGGCATGACCTCGTTGAGCGCCAGCGACGTGGAGGCGAAGGCGTAGCCCTGCTGGTCGGTGGGAAACTGCCACACACAGCCCAGCAGGGGGCGCGTCGTGCAGCTGATCACCATCAGCTCCACCGTGGCGTTTCCGCGCACATGAGTGGTGTAGACCAGCGCCGGGAGGGAGAAGAGCAGGTTGACGGCCCACACGGCGGCCAGGAGCACCCAGACGCGCAGGCGCTCCCGCCTCTGGCCCAGCGGACCCATGGAGACGTGCTGCCGCCGCAGGGTGGCGCAGTGGAAGCCGCTGAGGGCCAGCGTGACCCAGCAGCCCACCGCCCGCCACCACACCCACAGCAGCATGAAGACGCGGCACCAGCCGGACGACAGCCACACCTCCAGACCCAGATCCGACACGAAGATCGGCACCGTCCGGAAGACCGACGTCAGCAGGTTCGCCATGCACAGGTTGACCAGGATGGTGTCGGAAGGCGGCAAGTGACGAGAGGAGCTTTCCTTAGAGCACTGAAACACCTGAACACACACAGAGAAAAGAGCAGGAAAAACTCTGAGAATCTCATGTCAACACGTCCAGGGCGTAATAAGCCTAGAAGCGTTGCCACCAATGGTTTCTACGATCAATTTAGACTCAGAAATGCAGCCCAGGTCATGCGTTTCTTATTCATATGAATTTCATAGTAAGTCATAATTTCACATTTTTGTAATGTCAGAATTTCAAAAATCGGACAAACGGTCTAGGAGGAGAAAATCAAAATGGAAGACAGGTAGTTTGGCAAAACTGGTATCTATGTTCTCGGCATGACCCAAGGAATCTCTTAAAGGAACACTCCACTTTTTTTAAAAAATAGGCTCATTTTCCAACTCCCCTAGAGTTAGACAATTGAGTTTTACCGTTTTTGAATCCATTCAGCCGATCTCCGGGTCTGGCGGTACCACTTTTAGCATAGTTCATTGAATCTGATTAGACCGTTAGCATCTCGCTCAAAAATGACCAAAGAGTTTCAATATTTTTCCTATTTAAAACTTGACTCGGCCTCGAAAAACGCAACTTTTCATTTTCCGTCGGTCTTAGTACACGATTTAACTACACAAGAGTCAAGTTTCAAATAGGAAACATATCGAAACTCTTTGGTCATTTTTGAGCGAGATGCTAACGGTCTAATCAGATTCAATGAACTATGCTAAGCTATGCTAAAGTGGTTAAAATAATAAAAGACCAGTTAAAATAGGCTAATTTACTCAAAAGCTATTAGTATTTTTGTAAATTTCCGGAACTTTTTGAGTACTGTCAGGGCATAGTGCTGAATACATAATGAGTTTCATAACAATTACACTAATGCGTTTATAAAATACCACATTTTATGACAAAATTCTAAATATCCGATGCCTAAAATGCCAAAATGGAAAAGTTGGATATCTGTAATTCTGACTTTTGTCATAATTTTGACTTTTCATCTCATCTCAATTTCTTCTTGGTGATTCTCATTAGATTCTATATACTTTAACACACTATTTTACTTAGTAATTTAATATTGAATGTTTTTATTTAATACAATAATTAAAAATAAATTATTATATTATTAAATTAATATTGATTTAATATTAAATATTTATTTTAAATACTTATATAAATTTAATTATATCTGCATAATTATTTACTTTGAAATTTAAATACATTTTTTTCCACTTCACATTAATTAGAATTTAACAGTTTAGTTGTCAAGAACATTATGAAATAATGTAGAAAAAAACTTAATTGGCCTAAAATGAGCCTCATGTTCTTTATTTTTTGTCCTTCTGATTCTTAAATTGAAGACGGGCAAAACGCTCTTCTGTATGATTCACACTAATCATTAGTGTTCCTGGACTACACAAGTTTATCTTGAGTTTCTGATTGATCTGATAGCTTGATTCCTCTCTCTCTCACCACATAGATGACCAGAATGTTCCCTATGATGCCAGAGAAGACCAGCAGGCCGAAGAGGATGGCGTCCACCGTCAGCACCTCAGACATGTCTGTCTCTCTCACGTCCGTCTGTCCATCGTGCGCGAGGCCGCGGGTCGTTGTGTCGCGCGCGTTCACATCAGCTCTGTATATAAACGCGAACGCACGCTCAGATGCGCAACCTCGCTCCATTAAACTTTGCAGTTATTCAGGCTTCTGAGGCCTTTGGGATTTTAATCTTTAATCAATTATTAAATGCCTGAGTGACGATAAACTCAGTTTAATGATAATGTGATTGCTGAACATCCAGTGAGAACTGGAGGAGACTATAATAACCATTCTTTTATTGACTTAAATAATGATTTGATATATATTAATGTGTTGTCTTTTTATGTTTTCGTTGTTTTATGAATTGATTTCTGTTTCAGAGCTGTTTTTAGCATTTCATATTTCACCGCTAACAGGGAACGTTCTGGCAATGTTCTTTCAAAGTTGAACAAACGTTCTTCCAGTAACGGTAATGGAAAGTTAGTTCAAATTAGGCTGTCTGGTCTAATCCGGATATTTACCTCCATAAATAAACCCATCCTAATTTACTGGAGTAAAAGTCTTATTAAATTCTGTGAGTGTAAAGTGCTGATGAAGATGCATTGGGCTCTTATACTCAGGGGTCTGATTAAACTCTGTCTGATTCTGCATGTTCCCATCATTAGACGAAGCGCTGACTCAATCCTCAGATGAACACTTTGACCAGCTTCACAATGATGACGGGGAATATTTCACTCGCTCATTGGCCGCGCGCACGTCATTCTTACGCAGGTTTGTTCCCGCCTTTATTATTTACCTCAAGATCGTCTCATTTTATGGTGCTGATAAACTATAGCCTACTTAAAGGGTAAGTTCACCCCAAAACAAAAATAATGTCATTTATTACCCGCCCTCATGCCGTTCCACACCCGTATGACCTTCGTTCAACTTCAAAACACAAATTAAGATATTTTTGTTGAAATCTGATGGCTCTGTGGGAGCAATGACATTTCCTCTCTCAAGATCCAGAATATTGTTGGTGCACCGAAAAAACAAAATAACGAGGAAGCTTCAGAGCGTTATGAATTTTTTGTGTCGAATCATGATTCGGATCGCGTGTCAAACCGCCAAACTGCTGAAATCACGTGACTTTGGTGCTCCGAACCATGATTCGACACGCTGATTCATAACGCTCCGAAGCTTCCTGAAACAGTGTTTTGAAATCGGCCATCACTATATAAGTTGTTATTTTGTTTTTTTGGCGCACTAAAAATATTCTTGTGGCTTTATAATATTAATATTGAACCACTGTACTCACATGAACTGATTAAATATGTTTTTAGTACATTAATGGATCTTGAGAGAGGAAATGTCATTGCTGGCTATGCAGGAGCCATCGGATTTCATCAAAAATATCTTAATTTGTGTTCTGAAGATTAATGAAGGACTTACAGGTGGAAGAGCATGAGGGCGAGTAATTCATGACAGAATTTTCATTTTTGGGTGAACTAACCCTTTAATACTCATTTCTCTCTGTTGTCTCTGAGATGAACACTAGATGGCGTCATATTCAAACAGGCGAACAACTGAAAACACACCGTGAAGAAGGAAAGAATAAACACTAAACTAATGCTAAATTAAATACACAATGTTCACGAAGCTTTCCTCGCACAGAAGAACAGAATCTTTCTGTTATTTACCTGCCACGTGGACGACATGTCATGTTTTTCAGGGTAGGTTTATTTTTATTATTTTATTTTTAAGTCAAGAATTTATAAATACACGTGATGGCCCGCCTATCATATGTTTTCAGGTATTTTCAGTAAAACATTGGATACAAAATTCACGAAAAACACACAAAATCAAACCACGTTTTGCTGCTTCTGCTCCAGAATGTACGTGTCCAAAAACGTGAAATAAGCCTAAGCCTACATGTAAAACAGTTGATTCTTTTCGCAAATACTCAAATTTGTTAGCAATAGATCTTCCCAAGCTCGATCGTTGGTTAATTTAAAATTAATTAGAATGATTAATGACAGAGCATATTTCAAAAATTATAAGTCTTTTGTAGAATTGTTGAACAAATTGTCTGGTGTGTGTGACAGAATGAATGAAAAGCGAGAGGAAGTATGATAATTAGTGATTAAACGCGCGCGCACGCACAGACACATGCGCGCTCTCGTTCGGCGGCTGCAGCGGACGGTTTTCTCTGAGGTAATCTTTATATTTCCATCTTTATTTCCATCAAATCCTCATCAGTCTGCTTCATACTGATATTCGAGGTTGTTAAGCTCGTCTTGTGTTCAGAGATGCAGCCGTTATTGTGTATTTGAGGTCGGTGTGTGCAGCATGAGTCGGTGTTTTGAGTTCGGTTCATTCTGGGTTGTTTTTTTTTGTTTTTTTTGCAGGTCGTCGCGCGCATCGGTGTGATGGCGAACGCACGCGCTCCGGTATTCTCCGCATCTGTCCGCCGTTTGTGAACATATAAGCGATAAATCAGACATGGCAGGCCATCAGGGATCGGTTGTCCTCCGCTGCTGCTTCGCTGTTCTGCTGCTTCTCAGCAGGGCTTTACCGAACCGGACCAGCAGCGATGCGCAATACAGTAATAACACCAATAAATTCGACTCTGAGCGGATACCAAAGCTACAGGACAACAGCACTACTGTGAGGCGGTGGCGTGTTCTGGGGGAAGTCGGGCCGCTGTGCGCCTACCGCACTCTTGACGCCGGTGACCCCGGGCGTCTGTGCTTCCGGTACACCCTACCGGACTTCAGGTGCGCCGGTGCATCCTGTCGACAGGTGAGCTCACCTGACGGACAACTCACTGCCAACATCCTGTCCAACGGAAGTGTGTTTATTCAGTGGACGGCTCACGCCCCACCAAAGAGCCCCGCACCGGGGCAGGCGGGCGGCTTCAGGCTCAGCTGCTGGTGGAACGGCAGCTACACGCAGTTCGAATGCGCCGTCGTGCATTTAGGCAGCAGCTGCAGGGATTATTTACTCAACGAGCTGCACGCCAACGTGCCGTACCGCCTCTGCGTGCGGCCCTACGCCCTCGACCAGGCCGAAGCCTGCGTGGAGTTCAGCCTCCAGCCCAGCGGGATGCAGGACATCGTCATCGCCATGACAACAGTGGGCGGAGCCATCTGCGTGATGCTGGTCATCATTTGTCTGCTGGTGGCGTACATCACCGAAAACATCATGAACCCGACGCTGACGACGCAGCACTCGCACAGATCGCACCTGCACACACACCTGTGAAAAGAAACATCGCTATCATCACGCAGACACACACACACCTTATAACTCAGGATCAGAAACTAATGCAGAATTCGTGTAGAAATGCTGCGCTGCTCCTGAGAGTAACACTACTACACACAGGCTGTGTTCGGAATGGGATACTTTACTGAATATAGTGTACGATAATTCTTCAGTAGTACACAATATCCTCATGTCGCATGTGAGTGGCGTCCACTGTGTTCTAAAAACGTTGTGGGAACACTGATTTGCAACGTTTCTAATGTGGCGTAATTTGAATGTTATTTAAAAGGTGACGCAAGTATAACATTTTCTATGGACATTTTCTGTCAACATTTGGATAACATTCATCACGTACAAATATGATGTTCCAAGAGCATTGTTCTGAGGACGCATATCAAATATTTTGATATTATAACTAGGACATAAAAAGTCAAAATTAGATAAAAGTTAAAATTATGGCATAAAAAATGAAATGGACTAAATGTCAAAATTATGAAGTGATAATTATGACAAAAAAATCAAAATTAGGACATGCTAAGTCAATTATGAGATAAAAGTCAAAATTGAGACCAAAGAAAATTAAATTATGAGATTAAAAAGTCTAAATTATGGCAATATAAGTGATAATTAGGACATACAAAGTAACATTTTTTAACACTTTATCATACACAAATAGTCAAAATTATGACATAAAAAGTTGAAATTATGATAAAATGTAAAAACTAAATCAGAATTATGAGATTAAAAAGCAATATAAGTGATAATTAGGACATGCAAAGTCATAATTTTGATATTATAACTAGGACATAAATGATCAAAATTATAACATACTAAGTGAAAAAGATCAAAATTAGGACATACTAAGTCTAAATTATGAGACGAAAAGTTGAAATTGTGATAAAAAAATCAAAATGAGATTAAAAAGTCAAAATGATGGCATTATAGCAATATAACTGATAATTAGGACATAATGTTAACATTTTATATCAACTAGGACAGAAAAGAATCAAAATTATGGCATAAAAGTTTGAAATTATGACAAAATGTCAAAATTATGACAGTCATAATTATGAGATTAAAAAGTTATGGCATTATAGCGATATGTGTGATAATTATGACATGCAAAGTAACATTTTTAACACTTAATATCATAACTAGGACACAAAAAGTCAATTATGGCATAAAAAGTTGAAATTATGACCATATGTAAAAATTATGACACTAAATCAGAATTATGAGATTAAAAATTCTAAATTGTGGCATCATAGCAATATAAGTGATAATTAGGACATGCATAAGTCATAATTTTGGTATTATAACTAGGTCATAAAAAGTCAAAATTATTAATTATAACATACTAAGTGATAACTGACAAAAAGTCCAAATTAGGACATAATAAGTCATAATTATGAGATAACAGCCAAAATTATGAGCATAAATTGAATTTAGGACATACTAAATCTAAATTATGAGATGAACAGTTGAAATTGTGATAAAAAAATAAAAACTGAGATTAAAAAGTCATTATGGCATTATAGCAATATAAGTGGTAATTAGGACATAAAAATTTTAACATTTGATCAGGAAAAATCAAAATTATGTCATAAAAGTTTGAAATTATGACTAGATATGTCATAATTATGAGATTAAAAAGTCGAAATTATGGCATTATAGCAATATAAGTGATAAGACATGCAAAGCCATAATTTTGATATAACTAGGACATAAAATATCAAAATTATGAGATAAAAGTCAAAAGTATTTTGACAGAGATATTGACAAAATGTAAAATTATGAATTATAATGCAGAAAGTCAAAATTAGGACATACTAAGTCATAATTATGAGATGAAGAGTTGAAATTGTGACATTAAAAAGTAAAATTGTGGCATAAAAAGCAAATTATGAGATTTAAAAGTTATAGCATTATAACATACAAAGTAACAATTTTGACATTTTATATCACAACTAGGACCTAAAAAGTCAACATCGTTGTCTCATGAGAACATCTTCTTAGAAAATACTTCTTTTAGTGGAGTTTAAAGTGTTACCGGTTCAAATAATGAGACTACTTTCATCACGCTCAACGCAGTGCATTGTGGGACACAATATACCGCAGCAATAGTAGAAATAATATTGCAGTATGCTATTCCGAACATAGCCATACACTATATCCCGACAAGCTTTTTTCCTGTGTTTAAGTGCATTTTCATCTATAGTCTCGTTTAATAATCCCATTTACCAAATACTGTGCGCTCACTGATATTTAGACTGATAGCTATAAATATTTGTTTTAGAAATGCAAGTCATTGAATCGGTCACTGCATATGATGAAACGATGAAGATTTTAAGTGATCTGACTGTAGTATTAAGGAAGAAAAGCTGCTTTCCTTTTATTAGAAGGATGCTGTAGTTTTGTACTCTGATGTTCTGTGTGTCAAACCCAATAATTTACAGTATGCCTTATCTTTACACAAAGTTATTAATATGAGTTTGTAATATTCACCAAAATAAGGACCCACTGACTGGCTGAACAGTCGTTTGAATACTGTGCTTTTTCTCTGTAATACAAACCTTTTGTGTCAATAAACGAGGGGTGAATTTAATACAGTTTTATTGCTTTTTTATACACACAAATCACACTGCCATCCAACAGCGAAATGAAGTTTGATAAAGACATCACATAATACGTCATTGTGATTCGCTTTTGTGAGGCTCCGCCCACCGCCCCTCCCCCTATTGTGACGCCTCACTGACAGCTGCGCAGCTCATCCGCCATTTTCTCCCCCTCAGCGGATCCGTGAGGAGCTGTCGAACCGAGCTCTCGTGCCGAACCGTTCCCCTCAAACTCGCTCCACTCTCCCCGGGCTTTAGCTAGCGATGCCGGCCCATCCGCTGCGTGTCGCGGTCGTGTGCTCCAGCAACCAGAACCGCAGCATGGAAGCGCACAACATCCTGAGGTAACGACGAGAAAAACGAGCCGAACCCAGCCGAACTCGAGCCCAGCCGGTTTCTTGATCATTTCGTCGTTCTGTATTCTCGGATGGTCCAAAAGCGGATTGCAGTCGTCATATTGCGAGAAACGAACCGAGAATCATTACATAAACATATTTTATATTATTTTCGCTGAAGAAACGCGCCGAGAAACACGGAAGCAGACGAAGATCTTCTAAAAACGTGAAATCGAAAAAAGACAAAACGAGAGAAAGTTCTGGAACAAACTAGTCGGACCAGCGAAATTATAACAGACTTGTATTTTAATATGCTCCCTTACTAAAACGCAGTACTATGGTACAGTGATGGTAATACCATGGTACTGATCCATTACATGTTCATGTACCATGGTACTTCAGAGAATACCAGCACATGGTACCGTTTGTTAGCCGTAGATAAAATTAGTATGGAAAATCTCAGGTGAGTCTAGAGTTTATATTCAGTGGCCGGTGGCATAAACTGCTTAAAAACATAGTCATATTATAACATTTTTCTTCAAGACTCGTCAAGTCGGTTATAATAAGGTAGATTGGTCTAATTTTAATTAGAAAAGATTTTGTCTTACTATTAGTTCACCTCAGAATTCACATTTCCTGATAATTTACTCTCCTCCATGTCATCCAAGATGTTCATGTCTTTCTTTCTTCAGTGGAAAAGAAATGAAGGTTTTTGAGGAAAACATTCCAGGATTTTTCTCCATATAGTGGACTTCACTGGGGTTCAATGGGTTGAAGGTCCAAATGTCAGTTTCAGTGCAGCTTCAAAGAGCTCTACATGATCCCAGACGAGGAATAAGAGTCTCATCTAGAGAAACCATCGACCATTTTCTACAAAAAAAAAACAAACATTCTATACTTTTTAAGCACAAATGCTCGTCTTGCACATTCACTTTGTAAACACTGGATCGGTACTTCCGCCTACGTCACATGTGACCTTTCCAACATGATTACGTCATGCGTGGAGCATCACAGAGCAGTGCAAGACGAGCATTTGTGGTTAAAAAGTATATAATGTTTATTTTTATTAAGAAAATATCCGATGGTTTCTCTAGATGAGACTCTTATTCCTCGTCTGGGATCATGTAGAGCTCTTTGAAGCTGCACTGAAACTGACATTTGGACCTTCAACCCATTGAACCCCAGTGAAGTCCACTATATGGAGAAACATCCTGGAATGTTTTCCTCAAAAACCTTCATTTGTTTTCCACTGAAGAAAGAAAGACATGAACATCTTGGATGACATGGAGGAGAGTAAATTATCAGGAAATGTGAATTCTGAAGTGATCTAATCCTTTAAGACACAATCTAGGTCGATCTAGGTGAGGTAATTGATCTCAGGTAAGTCGACACAGGTTGAACAGGATTTTTCTTCACGTCTCTTCTGTCCGCATGTGTTTGCTGTTCTGATCTGTTGTGATTTCTCACTGTCTCTCTTGTTTCTCCAGCAAGCGAGGCTTTGATGTGCGTTCCTTCGGCACGGGAACCCATGTGAAACTCCCGGGACCCGCTCCGGACAAACCCAACATTTACGACTTCAAAACCACTTATGAGCAGATGTACAACGACTTGGTCCGTAAAGACAAGGAACTGTATCCCTAGCGCATACACAGAAATACACCTGACAGATCTGCACTGCAGGACCCCCCCAAAAAAGAGACGAAACCCCTGATTGATTAATACACTGATTATTTGACAGGAAACATGAACACTGACCTAGCTTAAATCGTTAGTTCAGCCGAAAATGTAATTTATTGTCATTAATTACTCTCCCTCATGCCGTTCCACACCCGTAAGACCTTCGTTCATCTTCAGAACTCAAATTAAGATATTTTTGATGAAATCTGATGGCTCAGTGAGGCCTGAGCAATGACACTTCCTCTCTCAAGATCCATTAATGTACTAAAAACATATTTAAATCAGGTCATGTGAGTACAGTGGTTCAATATTAATATTATAAAGCCACAAGAATATTTTTGGTGCGCCAAAAAAACAAAATAACGACTTATTTAGTGATGGCCGATTTCAAAACACTGCTTCAGGAAGCTTCGGAGCGTTATGAATCTTTTGTGTCGAATCATGATTCGGATCGCGTGTCAAACTGCTGAAATCACGTGACTCTGACTCGACACAAAAGATTCATAACGCTCCGAAGCTTCCTGAAGCAGTGTTTTGAAATCGGCCATCACTAAATAAGTCGTTACTGTACTCACATGAACGGATTTAAATATGTTTTTAGTACATTAATGGATCTTGAGAGAGGAAATATCATTGCTGGCTATGCAGGCCTCACTGAGCCATCGGATTTCATCAAAAATATCTTAATTTGTGTTCTGAAGATGAATGAAGATCTTACGGGTGTGGAACGACATGAGGGTGAGTAATTAATGACAGAAAGTTCATTTTGGCGTGAACTAACCCTTTAAAGTGACTCGAGGCTTGTTCACACTGAGGACAATAACGATTTTAAAAATCATTCTGAATGTAGAATAATTGAGTGCACTTCACAACTACAATGTTTAAAACGATATTGTCCGCTGGTGTGGACGCTAATATAGTTATATTTGTTGTAGTGAACAGCCCTTAGGATCTGCAACATAATGCATGGCTTGTGTCTTTTAATAAGCTCTTTTCCATGTGGAATAATCCTCACATCACATTTACACACTCGCAGACGCAAAGCAACATTGATTGCGCTTGATCAGTTCTTGCTTTCCCTGGGAATCGAACCCATGACCTCTGCGCTCCTGCCGCTTGAAGGGACGGTAAAGGTACAGTTCATCCAAAAATGATCATTCACTCGCCCTCATGTCGTCCCGAACCGTCTGTGGTGCATTAGAGAAGAACATCACTGGGGTCCAATATTTGGTTCTCTGCGTTCTTCAGAATATCTCCTTTTGTGTTCCACAGGAGAAAGACTCATGCAGGTTTGGAACAACATGAGGGTGAGCGAGTAATGACTTTTATTTTTCATTTTTGATGAACTATCCCTTTAAATCCACCGATGACCTTTATTGTGAACACGAAGGAAAGAGTATGATCAAATTCATTGTCAAAGAGACAGGTGTGTCCTACAGCGTCATGGCCAGTAAGTTTTCCGTTCGCTTCACTCTACTCAGTGTTTTGGTCATGTTTTGATGAAAATAGAGCGGTCTTTTCCATAATTCACGTGAAAGCGGATCACACAGATTTATTCGCTCGCGTCACGCATGATGAATCGGGCCGGCGTGTGAAAGTAAGCCGTTTGATGATCTCTAGTCCAGTGGTTTAGCCAGAACAACTCAAACTGAAGCACAGGATTCATGAGCAAACCATGGCCGTAAGCATCCCACAACTGCAAACTCCGTCTTATTTGTTCTTTTGATGTTTTATGAAGTATATTTCGGCACTGTAGATGATGCAGGCACAGTTCTCCGGACGATCAGATGCAAAATAATTGTTCAGGACACTTTTATTTAATTTTAAAGTTATTTTTAAGCGTCGAGTCGAGCATCACTAGTACTAATGTTCGTTTATTATCTTTATTACTAGTGTTTGTGCTCCAGACATCAGTGATTCTGTTATCCTAGTATTTTTGTTATATTTTACAGTTAAAAGATCTATAACTCGAGATTTTATTTGAGGAAGCAAAGCATTTTACTTTGGACGGGTGTATTTTGTCTTTTTTAAACACTGTCTGCCAAAACACACTAGTGTTCAAGAAGACACGTCTTCATATCTCACGCACTGGTGCTTTGAGAGTACGTTTAAGGATTTGTTGATATTTTTAACTAGACATAAACAACATTTTTGTTTAGACTTTTCACCTGATGAATGATAAAATGAGTGAGTTTTTGTTTTAATAAACTATACTTGTATAAATACGAATGTTCCTGAAACTGCAGTGGAAGATCAACTCTTTCTCAGATCTGAAGCATTTGATGTTTAAAATACATCATTATAATGTAATCTTTACCAGCCTCATTTTCAGCAGAGCAAAGAGAAACTTATTTTTAGTTAACATGAACGACGGCAGGTTTATTTGGTGTTTGTGATCGCCCCATGAATGCTTATTTACTTTTTGTCTCTCACATTGTGTTATTCAGCAATGAAATGAAATGGATTCATCCAAATAGTGGCATAGTTGAGTCTGTGTGTCTGGACTCTGACACGCAGAAGTGATTTCCACAGGTTGGCCAGCAGATGGCGCTAGTGCACGGGTTTCCACTGTTTTAACCCTTTGTAATCATGGCAGTTTGATGTGAGAATGTCTCGGTGTGTGTGTATGTTGTCTTCCTTGACTGCTGCTCCTCCTCAGATACACACAGAATGGCATCTTACACATGTTAGACCGCAACAAGCGCATTAAGACACGGCCCGAGCGCTTCCAGAGCTGCAAAGACCAGTTTGACCTGGTCATCACCTGCGAGGAGCGCGTGTACGACCAGGTGCTGGAGGGTGAGGAGACGTCTGAACACATCTGTTGAGTTACGTCAGCATCGTGAGCTCCTGAATAACCCGTGCGTCTCTTTCAGACCTGAACTCGCGCGAGCAGGAGACCTTTCAGCCGGTGCACGTCATCAACGTGGACATTCAGGACAACCACGAGGAGGCCACGCTGGGAGCCTTCCTCATCTGTGAACTGTGCCAGTGTGTGAGTAGAGCTCAGGCTGTTCACACCTGACTGTCCACAGCCAATCACAATCCTTCCTGCTCTAAAGAGCCTGTCATGCAGCAGACGTCAACACTGAACGCTGTCGTCCGCTGGTGTGGTTGTTTATATAGTTAGAGTCGTTGTAGGTGTGAGCGGCCTTTAAACGCGTGCGCTTCGTTCACTTAATGCTTAATGAAAACCTTCTACAAATTCCTGCTGCTCAGTTTTCATGGAAAAAAAACTTTTCTTTTTCTTTTTACAATTTCATGTACTTCCATAAAACCTTTCTTACACGTGTTGTGCAAATTTACGTAAGAATGGTTTGATGATTGATCATGAAATCTGGGTTTATTATAGTTAACTTAAAAAAAAAAAAAAAATGAAATAAATGAACTTTAACTGAAATGAAGTAACATTTTGTTTCAGCTAGTTGCTAGCTAGTAACTTCTCATTTTCATTGATTTTAACGATGTAAAACTGAAAAAGAAACCAATAAAACAACACAATTACAAATTTAATTAAAATAAAACAAAATATTATATAAAAACTAATCCAATATATTGAAAACTAATAGTATAATACAGTATGAAATGTGTAAATTGTCGATAAAATTGCTGATGTTAATTAAATTTCATAATTTACGCAATATGGTTTTATCGGTTTACACATTTTGTGTTCTTCAAGCCATTCATACACAAGTTTATGCAGTTAGCACAACATTTCTGTAAGAATAACTTTAAGAAGAATAGGAGTTTCATGAACATTTGTTAATTTTCTTACATTAAGGGCCTCATTCATGAAACTTTCATAAATGTGAGTAAATTCGGAGTATTTTGCGCACAAAACGGACCTTTGCTGATTCACAAACGCTTCGTAAACATCAGATTTGATAGTTAATTGTGAATGTTAATGAATTCCAATCATTCGTAAATAGGGCGCTCGTTCACAATTGGCATAATCCCCGCGTATGAATTACAACATATGTAAATGACGTGCCGAGGAACGCTGTGGAATCTTCCGCACTCCCGTCTCAGGGTTGATGCCAGTATATTGCATAAATGCAGAAGAGACTAATAAGCCATATCTGCCTAACAATAAATATATTTAATTATTGTTAATTTACTAAACGTTAATTAATTTATTAAACCAAAGCATTTTTAGCCAGCTGAAAAAAAAAATACCTGGTGTTCTTCTGAAAACGTCCAGCTGGTGGCGCTTGAGAGTTGAGGCGCAGCTTTTTGAGACGTTTTGGTTGCTGTGATACGAACATTTTTATAAATACGAACAATTTACGCATTCGTTCTGCTCGCGTTTCATAAAACTCGTGTGAATGATCACATTCAGTTCACATAAAAATGATTTCAACAATTTACGTGGAATTCGTTCTGCTCGCGTTTCCTGTTTGCTTGTCAAATCGTTCTTACGCAAATTTTCACAATCCGAGAACATGTTGCGTGAACCTTAATTTTTCTTGAATTTTTGATGGCGTTTTTGTGTGTGATCGTTCCCAGATGAGTGTTTTGATCCGTCCGTCTCTCTCCCAGATTCAGCACACTGACGACATGGAGAACGAGATCGATGAACTTCTGCAGGAGTTTGAGGACAAAAGCCACAGACCGTTCCTTCACACCGTCTGCTTCTACTGACCCGCGTCGTCAGGCTGGTTGCCATGGCAGCGCCCTCATTTACATGCAGAAACTCTCACGTGACGTGACGCGCACAGAGCTCGGTCAGGACTGTAACTCTGGCGCCGGCGGTCACGTGACTCTCTCTCTCTCTCATTCTGTTTACTGTCAACACAAACCTCAGCAGCGCGACCGCCCTGCGCACAGACTCGACTCGCGGTCGTGATGTTTTGATGTGTTCACGGACACCGAATGCTGAACTGAACAGAGAAGGTTCTAGACACGAGCGTTCAGTTCTTGACCTGCAGCGCTGCCAACAAACCCATTAGTGACAAAACCCTCCGAGTTAATAATAGTAATAATAATAAGGGTTTTCTTGCATTTAAAGGGTGTTGCAGCCCGACCGTATCTGATCACGTTTAAAAAGATGTTTTATTTAGAGGATGTAATGTTTAATAACTCAGATGGGCAGATGGGATGATATCTTTTGAGTTTCTCATGAATTTCTTTTACCGTTATTTAAACATGGGATTTGATACCCATTGATCATATTTTTTTGTTTTGTTTTTTGTTTTCCCTTTAATTTTGCAAGTGAAAGGATGATTCTGTAATTGTACCTGAAGCAGCCCAGAGTGCCTGAAATTATTCTTGTAAATATTGCGCTATATATGAATGAATGAATGAATAAAGCGTCGATGAATCTCAGTGAACGTGTTTGTTTTTTATTATATATGTGCAATCTGCTGTCCCACAACCAAAAAAACACATTAAAAAGCATTTAAGTATTCAAATTTTAGATGTTAACTAAGATCCTTCTATTATCTGTTGAATCCCACAATAATATTTAAAATATTAAGATTAATATATATATATATATATATATATACATATACATACACACACACACACATAATCATTTATTGGGTAATTTCAGTTGGGAGGTGTCTGTCCCGAACCCTGACCCCTACATTTATGAAAATGATATTGAAATAATTTTTGCAATTTTTTCCATTGCGGTTTTAAAAAAATAAGTTAAATTATTTTATATTTTATTTTTAAATCATGAAACTTTATGTAAAAAAAAAAAAAAAAGTGTCCCTCATGTTCATGTCATTACCGAAACGGTGTGTGTTTGAGTCATTGAGACTGATTTTAACACACTTCTACATTTCTGATCAGGAGATATTCGTGTGTTCCTCCTCTCACAGCCTCACTTTCACAGCAGATAGATCATCATTCTGAGTTAAATGTGTTCAGAAGCCTGAAAATCTGTGAGGAACTTTAAGAACGTCACTAACAAACACCTTTTCTGCAATTAAACACACTTTCTGGCTGTTATTCTGTAAAATTTTGTGTTTATGTGTTCAACTTTTCAGATCTGTGTTAGATAACCATGTGCTGATCATCATCTTTGAGCGGCTCAAAAGTGTTGAAAATTGTCAAACTTCATCACATTTCAGTAGTGACAGAAGGAAACACATTATCATTTATTTGGGGAAAATAAACTAAATTTTAGTACAGTTATGCAAATCATTAGTATTTTAATATGTTTTAGTATAAAAGTTAAAATTGTGTCATGTGATGTGTCACTACCAACACATTACTGTCACGACCGAAACATGGGATGATTTGTCAAAAATCAAGTATATTGAATGATCAACTCAGATGTTATTATAGTGTTTGGTTCAATGTTTATTCAAACATTCACTTTGAAATCAGTTTGATAAACTTTATGACTTTTACAAAGAAAGAATGGATTCAAAATACAACAAATCTCATAAATTACACTTGAAATATTGTCATTGTATTGATTTACCTGTGAAAGCTTTCTTTAACAAACAATATATATTTACAAGGTAGATGAGATCAAGATCGCAATAGATCAAGGTAACCCTTCTTATTAAATTATTTATTATTGTGTTTCGGTAGTGAAAAATTTGAGGAAAGGAAAAATATTCAAAAACTTTCTGAAAATACAATATGAGAATTAACTGCACAATTACTAGAAATGTGAATCTTGGATATTATACAATTTTGTGGAGAAAAAAACAAAACAATCGACTTTGAACCAGGAATGGCGCCTAAATGCTGAGGTAGATTTTAATCGGTACGGAATATTATGATGGTAAACGCCCGCGAACACCAAAAACGATAAAGTTTGAATAATTGCGCTAGCTCTCAATATCAGAGATGTGTTTTTAATTTCAGGGTAATTTCAGCTGATTAGCGATAAAAGAATTAACAGCCAATCAGAATCCATCCGACTTTAAAGAGCGCGAGCATTTACGTCAAAACTTCAGCGCGCGCTTATAACGAATAATATCGCGCGTGGGCGCTAATATAGTATAGTCGTTGGCGTGAACGGGCCTTAAATGTTCGAATACATTAAAAAAGCCGCAGTGTAAAACATGGTATTACCATGGTATTTCTGTACGTGTCCCGCGCGGGTCTGATATTCCAGATGAGCGTGACGCAGGAGTTCCTCATTAAGCTAATGGACTGATCTGAGATCTGATACAGTCAAACTCCAGCAGATCACTTACAGATCAGATCTGGACGCGATTCTCCGCGCTCTTTCTGTTTTCTGCTATTGTGGGTGGAAATAAACACCCGCTGAAAGCGCCCGAAGCTTCTGCCGACGCGCCGCGACACTCGCGCGTTCGCGGACATGTTGTAGAAACGCATCCGAGCCGCAGGTGAGACATCTGATGCTCCGCTAAACACCTCCATCCGCGCGAACCTGCGAGGAAGATGAGGATCCGCGCACTCTGATGAAGATCTGAGCAGGATTTGATGTAGATGATGGTCAAATAATATCTCGATCTGTGTTGTTTGTGGACTGTGATGAAGATGATGTTTATGTACTGTGAGGATGAAGACGATCTCTGGACTGTGATGAAGATGATGTGTGGATGAAGATGATGTTTATGGTGGCTGGAGCGGTTCTGGTGCTGGTAAGAAGATCTGTGTGAAGATTCTGCTGAGGAATTACATAACTCTCTCTCTCAATGACTGCAGCTCAACTTTATTGATAATTGTGTGGTTTTCTGTGGAGAAACATGTTGAAATGCATTTTTAATCGCTAATCGCTGGGAAATGGCAGTAGTTTTGGTGTTTTCCAGGCCATCGTGTGTGTGTCCGACATGAACGCGCTGCTGGACCGATTTCACAACTTCATCCTACCGCGCATGCGCGGACCCGAGCGCGTGTGTCACTGCACCTGCGGCAGGTAAGATACGCTTTATTTTTATTCACTTACTGGACACATTAATAGCCAGGTACAAATGAAGGGAGCAGCTTTAGCCAGCTATTATTTAAATAATAAATGTCAGATTTCTGGTTTACTAATTCCTAATTAACTTATAGTAATGTTTTGTGTATTGATTACCATTTGTATAACCACGCAAAACCTACACGAATAACTACAATAACCATGTTTTTTTTGTTTTATTCATAGTAAATACGATGCGATGCGGTCACATTTACAGCAGAAATCCGTTACGGTTCGTGTCCGAAGCGAGCATTTTCAAATCATTTCTATGGAAGTTGAGCTTCACGCTCGCGCAGTGCATTGTGGGATTGATAGTGGACCGGAGAAAGCGCTCGAGAGCGTCAAAACGTTGGGCAGTTCTCGACTTTATGCAAATATGAAGGGAAAAACGCGATCGGCAGCCAATCACAGTGCGGTTCAGGTAGTGACGTCTGTCTTCAGCGTCTAAAAATATGCAGCTTGTGTCGTGACAAATCGGGTCCTCCCTCGAAATCAGGTCTCCCCAAACTCTCAGTTAATGATTATCCGAAATATTCGAATGATATTAATTTGAAATACACATATAGCTTATTATATGCATTTATATGAATTCACCACGTGAAAACTGCTTAAAAAAATTGAGTTGAGAGCAGTGCTTCATACATCGCTACGCTATTGACTGATAAACTCGCAAAATTAATCTGAAATATTATACGTGACTGCACCTTTATACTTGGGTCAATTTTCCGTAACAGCACAGATGCTACAGTTCAATATCACTTTCGTTGTGTTTTGGCCGTTCATTTAAACGACAACGGTGTTTTGGGGGCCTGAAAACGCAAAAACGACGCCATTATTGTCTCCGTGTAAACTACTACAACGTGAATTTGTGAAAACGCAGTCGTCATGCGCATACGTATTACATGTTCAGTCTATAGTGTTCTTCTTTACAAAGTGACATCGCCATCTACTGGCCTGGCAGCAGAATACAGCGTTTTCAAACGTTTTCGCTGATCATTGTGAAAGGGATCGTTTTGACAAGGTTGTCATCTGTATGTGAAAAACACAAAGGAAAAACGTAAATTTTAGTACATTATTACCGTGTAAACTAACCCTAATGAGGGAAGGTGACGCCGTCGAGCTAGTAACGATTGATTCTAGGCAAGATGTTTTTTGGTGATGAAGTTCTACAAACAAACATTTTAAAAACAACCAGTTTCTCGTAAAGTTAGAAACAAACGTTCTTGCAGTAACGCTAAAAGAACATTCGTTCAAATTTATCTGGTCGTTAATAATGTTCTCACAAAAACATTATTTATGCAGTACATTGTTCATAAAACGTTTTTAACCGAAACATTTTAGTTGGACGTGTTCCTACTTGTTCCCTTAACGTTCACATAACCAAGAAAAAAACATTTTAGTTCAGAGAACATTCAGAAATAACGTTTTCATAACTTAATGGGACCGTTAGCCAAACGTATGTTTGTGAGGTGGGGAAACCCTGAGGAACCCGTCTGTAGTTTTCCAGTGGCGTAGGTTAGTCAGCGGTGAGGATACCTGAGCCCTAACGAGTGCAGAGGGAAAGACGGCAGTAACAGGTGATGGAGAAAGAGCTTGTTGAGCGTCAGACACCTGACCTACTGGACGTAACCTGTCAGCCTCACGAAAACACGTCCAGCTCGCGTTTCACTTCAAGAATGAGATAATATTTGGCGTACGGCGAAGCGTGACATGACTGTACTGGGGTGGATCTGCAGTGAAAAGAGTCTTCTCAGATGTTTCTTCTCAAACTGTACTCAGATTTACTGTCCTCGTCCCGTTTCAGCAGTAAAAGACTGCACTAAAAACCTGTTAATTGGCTAACAGTAAGTTCTCTCACTCTATTCGCTGAAAATATGGGGACGTTTCATGTAATTCTACAGTAAAATATTGTTGAATGGAAGTGAAACAGAAACAGTCATCTTGTAATTTACAGTGAAAAAGTAAAATTGATAAATGTTTTTTCATTGAACATAAATGGTTCTTTTAAGAAATGATCACTGAAAGGTTCTTTGGAGAGCAAAAATGGTACTTTTTATTTTTAAGAGTGTACCATGGTTTTTTTTACTCGTTTGGGTCTGTTTTTTAGGAGAAACATTGTCAGGATTGTGAAAGTTTACTGAAAGCGTGTTCTCCTCCGTCCCACAGGCATCATGTGGAGTACGTGATCCCGTACGAGGGCTCGGTCTCGGCCGGCTCCATCGGCTCCTCCGCGACGGGGAACAGCGTGAGCAAACAGGAGCTGGACCTGGTCCTGGGTCTCCTGATGGGCTTCTGCATCAGCTGGATCCTGCTGTGGCTGGACGGAGCGCTTCACTGCGCGCTGCGCTTCTGGAGGTCCAGCAGAGCCTACGGTGAGAGCTCGCTCCGGTCAGAGGCGCGTGCGGTTCGCCGCTGCGCACTGACTGAGGTTCTGCGTGTCGTTTCAGGTGCGGACGGCGAGCTGTGGCGCTCGTGGCGCTGGGTGTCCCGCGTGTGTAACCTGAGGGAGCTGCGCAGACGCCTGCAGCCGCGCCGGACGCCGGAGGACGCCGGGAATAACGTGGTCCACGTCAAGCAGAAGCTGTACCACAACGGCCACCCGAGTCCACGCAGACTCTGACGAACTTTGCGTCCAGATGTTCCTCTGTGTTTTTCTGCTTGCTGTGTGTTTTTCACAGGTTTTGTGAGTGTTAGTTTTGTAGGGGTCTTCACGTCACCGGGGGGATTTGCATTTTTTAGACCAATTTTTGTGTATCAGGTAACAGTATCTGTTTTAGAAACAGGGCATGCTGGGTAATCTGTAGAAAAACGGGAGGCGTTTGATGTTTAGCTGACGTTTGAAGGCCAGAGATCTTCGTTCTCTGAGTCGATCTGCTGCTGTATTTAGTGTTTCTGTGACATTAAAGTGACTCGTTTGATGGAGCACAAATCTGTTTCAGCCCTCAACATGTTTTTTACTCATGAAAATATCAGTGTCAGTTTGTATTTGTAGTCTTGATGCTCTCGTATCTTCTCAAAAGTTCAGCACACTGCAAAAAATGCTTTTCCTATTTAGTATTTTTGTCTTGTTTCCAGTCGAAATATCTAAAATTTCTTAAATCCAGATGCTTTGATTGAGCGTCACCTGCGTGTCACACCGGTCTCGTATCTCACGGAGGAGCTTGGATGTGAGGCGTCGGACTGGACAAAAGCTTAAGGTTTACTGACACACTGGTTTTTCATGAGATATTTTTTTTTCTTGTTTTCAGGGGGGAGGGGGGGATAAAAACTAAGTGAGTTTTTGCTTAAAACACGCAAAATTATTTGCCAATGGGATAAGAAAATAATCAAGATGTAATAATCAATGAAACAAGATGTTTTTCTTATCCCATTGGCAGATAAAACAAGAAAAAAAAAACATTTTACATATCTAGTAAAAGACTCTGGATTTTATAATTTTTGGATATTTAGACTATAATTATACTATATAAGCAAAGTTTTTTTTTTCCCCAGTGCATCTTTGTCTTTCTTGCAATGAGACAATAGTAATGTTCATTTTGTTTATTAAATTTCATTTTTGCTTAATTTTGTTACTTGAATTTAATATTAAATGATAATAAATGTCACCCAATTTTACCACTGAGCCCAGCAACTTGACTTTAAATATAAAAGTATAACATGAATCATGTTTATATGATGAAGTGAGTTTTTGCTTACAACAAGCTAAATTAACTGCCAATGGGGTAAGAAAAATAATCTTGTTTCTGTGACAAAACAAGATGTTTTTCTTACCCCATTGGCAGAATTAAGAATCTTTAGATATTTTGACTGGAATAAAGTCAAAAATACTAAATAAGAAAAGTTGTTTTTGTTGTTTTGCAGTGCATCTTTGTCTTTCTTAAAATGAGAAAATGGTAATGTTCATTTTGTTTCTTTATTATTAAATTACATTTTTGCTTAATTTTGTTACTTGAATTTAATATTAAATGATAATAAATGTCACCAAATATCACCATTAAGCCCAACAACTTAACTTTAAATATAAAAGTATAAAATTAATCATGGTGATATTTTAAGTTGAGATGTTTGATTTAATACCGACGTAATGTGTGTAGATATAAACACACAAATATAATGTGAAAACTGTGAATAAATGAGCGGAAATTTGACCAAAAACCTCAAAGTAAGAGAATGTATCTACAATAACACAAGATAAATCAATATAACAGTCAAACCTGTTTATGTTAGATGCTAATGCTGGGATAATATTTAAAGATTGTTTAGTTTCAGTTTATTGCTTTTTTGTGTGTGTGTGTGTGTGAAATATTTATTTAAAATGTCCAAATTGTATCCCACACCAGTCCATTAACAGTCATTCCAGAAATGTACAAAAAGACAAAAGGCCTTTGAAAAACACCGATTATTATTCCGCACATTTCTACTTAATCAGCTCTTATGATGACGTGTTTGTTATTCTGTCACCTCACGACACGAAATATGAAGCATAATATTACAGTTTGACACGGATGTTGTTGAATGAGGGGGCGGGAACTGTCTTTTATTTTGTGTCGCCTGCAGGCGGAAGCGGAAGTGCCGTGACGTGTTGTCGGTGGTGTTCCAGTGATGATGGCGGACACTAGCGCACTGTATGAGTCGGTGGTGTGTGTGAAGTCAGAGGTTCATGTTTACCGAATTCCGCCCAGAAGCTCCAACCGCGGATACCGGTGAGATCTGCATCAGTCAGCTTTAGAGTTTAATCACGGGTTAAACTCACAACACTGATCACATGATGCTGAGTTCCTTCCTCAATAAACTCACGCATTGTCAATCTGATGTTTATTTGATTCTATTATTCGTCGAACACATGATCAGGTCGATAATTATTCAGATCATCTGCTGTCAACAACAGAAACTCCTCAAGAGTTGAAGACAGGGCTGATGAATAACATATGAATATTAATGAGCGAAACATGAATATTTAGTACTGTATCAAATAATGTTTGTGTGCAGATGAGTTATTATATAGTTTGTGTTTATCGATATGCTTAAAGTCATCATGAAAGTGAAGTTGCGTTGATCTGTGTGTCGTATATCCGAGCGAATCGCTTCTCAAACAAGAACAAATGTAGGGCGGGGCTTGATTTTGTCCGTAGGGAATTGATTGGATGGTTGTGGTTTGCTATTGGAGGATCTCGTGTGAGTGACAGGTTGCCCCGTCCTCGTCATCAGAGATGTTATTCTGATTCAAGATTACGGGGAACGTGAATTTAAAACGATGAAGATGATTTATAATAAACGCTGCAGTATTAATGTTGATTTCACGGTGACTTTAATTGTGTTTCAGGGCGGCGGACTGGAAGCTGGACGAGCCGGCGTGGACCGGACGCATGAAAATCACAGCCAAAGGAACTGCAGCCTTCATTAAACTAGAGGACAAAAACACAGGTGAACGACACACACACACACACACACACGTGTGATCAGGTCATGTGAACATGCGTGTCATGCGTGTTTCGGTGTGTGTCAGGCGAGCTGTTCGCTCAGGCTCCGGTGGATCAGTATCCGGGCAGCGCAGTGGAGGCCGTCACCGACTCCAGCCGATACTTCGTCATCAGGATCGAAGACGGAAACGGTCCGTGTGAAAACACATATATGAAGATACAGTTTCCATGTGATGAGAAATGAGTATGTTTTGTGATTGTCGTTCTTTCAGGCCGTCACGCGTTCATCGGCATCGGTTTTGCTGACCGCGGCGACTCGTTCGATTTCAATGTGGCACTACAGGATCATTTCAAGTGAGTCGTTCAGTCTGACCTTTGACCTGCAGTGCGTAACAACCTCTGACGGTCTCTCTCGCTCATGTCACAGGTGGGTGAAACAGGAAAGTGAATTCGCCCGACAGGAAGCCACTCAGGATTCGGCGCCAAAGCTGGACTTGGGCTTCAAAGAGGGTCAGACCATCAAGATCAACATCGGGGTGAGCAGCTGTCGACATCATAACATTCTGATCCACCTTTGCCATGTTTCACTTGAAGTTTGTGCCCCGCTCACACTCCAGGGTCAGAAATGAATGGGGGCTTGGAGAAAAAATGCCTCCAAAATTCAAGAAATGGGTCAAAAATGTCTTTGCTTTTGGCTTTAGATAGTCAAGCAGTATCACATGAGCAAGAATATCAGCATGATTGCAAATGTGATATCGGTTTTATACAACAGTTCAGTAAACAAGAAGTTAATATTCATTGACTTACATTTTAGAGAATATTTAGCTTTATTTCGCTTTGCTTTATTTTAGTTCTAAACAAATACACAGTAGAGCCATGGTGACGTCTCCGAGCAACACCGCGATGTTTCCTTACTGAATGAATCTGCGTTTTGAACGGATCGGTCTAATGAATAAGCTTGTTCGAGATGCATCGGCGCGGCGCAGACATCAAAGTCGCGCAAGAGCGTTTGGAGAGCAGGCGACTCCTTATGCTTTTTAATCGCACTCGCGGTACTTTGACGTCATGCGCCGATCGTTCTGTGTGACTAGTGACTCATCGAATCACTCGTCACTTGCTTTGTCACTGAATAAATGAGCCGTTTTAAACGAATCGTTTGACTGAATGATTCAGTTACTCGTTAAGGCAATGATTTGCCGCCACCTACTGGTGGTTTTAGCTTCATATTTAAGGGTACGTTTACACGACAACAATACTTAAAATGGAAAAGTTTTTTCTTTGTACAGATGACAACATTATCAAAACGATCCCCGTTCACACGGATTTGCGAAAATGACTAAAAACGCTGTATTACGCATGCCAAGCAAGTAGTTAGTGTTGTCACTTTGTAAAGAAAAATTACGCACCTTTTCATTTTCAGGCCACCAAAACGCTGTTGTCGTGTAAATGAATGCATAAAAAGATTTTAGTTGAAAAAGGTGTCGTAAAAACAGCCCCTAAAATTAAATAGAATACATATAATGTGTATAATTAGTGGTAGATAGAATACATTTATAAATCGACTACACTGTAAAATTACACAGTATGCTTTTTGCAAATTTAATCACTGTAAATATTTTGTTACTGTGTTTATTATTATTACAGTAATATTACAGAATTCTTCAAAAAAGCGAGCAAATATTTTGCTTTCTATGCGTTCATCATTAAAGTATGTCCTTGAATGTTTCCTCATCATTGTGACTTTCCTAACACTTATTTATATTTTATTATATTATAGTCACGCAAGTCAGGCAGACACAAGAAAACTCAGATGAATATCAATCCAATACATAGTTTAATAAATTCTGCCAAGATAATCCAGAAAACAGGCAGAGTAACACACCCTAACATAATCACGAGTAACACTGAACAGAAAATGAAGGCAAAGGCACAACTTTAGTAAATACAAATAATACTAATTAATCAAACACAGCTGAAACCATACTAACTAATGACAGTTACTATAGAAACACATGAGAATTGGGAAATTAAACATGAAAAACAGGAACTAATGAAATACATTCTAAAAGTCTGTGCATGACAAAACCAACTAAACATAATTGTGACAACTATATTATATTCCCCACAATGTAGATATGCTACCTTGTGTCTGTGGCAACATTCAAAAAATTGTTGAAGAAATACAAAAAATACTGTTGTATAATGGCATGTCTGTCTGATATTTTTAGTGATATTTGTGAATTGTCTTTCTAAATGTTTCGTTAGCATGTTGCTAATGTACTGTTAAATGTGGTTAAAGTTACCATCATTTATTACTGTATTCACAGAGACAAGAGCCGTCACTATTTTCATTTTTAAACACTTGCAGTCTGTATAATTCATAAACACAACTTCATTCTTTATAAATCTCTCCAACAGTGTAGCATTAGCCGTTAGACACGGAGCACTATCAAACTCATTCAGAATCAAATATAAACATCCAAATAAATACTATATTCACATGATCCGATGTATGCATGCATGACGAACACTTTGTACAGATCCATTTTGAGGGTTATATGAGCTGTGTGAACTTTGTTTATGCAATGATAGAGTCGAGAGCTCGGGAGGGGGGCGTGGAGCACGAGCAATTAAAGGGGCCGCAGCCTGAATCGGTGCATAGTTAATGATGCCCCAAAATAGGCAGATAAAAAAATTTATTAAAAAAAATCTATGGGGTATTTTGAGCTGAAACTTCACAGACACATTCAGGGGACACCTTAGACTTATATTACATCTTGTAAAAAACGTTCGATGGCACCTTTAAGAGTAAATAAATAAATGATAGTAAATAAATAAATAAATTTGAGTCGCAGTTGTCTTTTTTTCTCATTGGGGGGGGTGGAGCCTCCAGCTGTTTCTTCGAAACGGGCCGCCTCTGTCAGACAGACAGGTGGTGATTTCTGTCTCTCTCTCTCAGAACATCAAGAAGAAAGACCCCAGCGGGCCGGCGAAGTCTCGTGCAGCCGGCGGATTGCTTCCTCCTCCTCCCGGTGTGAGAGCCGGCGGTCTCGTTCCTCCACCCGTAGTGCAGCAGATGACACCCGTCGCTCCGCCCAGCACAGGTGAGGCGCTCACATCCGCCGTGTTTATAATAGTCATTGGTGGGTGTGGCTAATACAAGGCTCCTCCCCTTTAGGGACACTGTTGGACATTGGAGACTCTGTCCCCGCCCCGGCTCCGCCCTCTCAGGACCTGTGGGGTGATTTCACCGCGGCAGGCTCTGGGTCAGTATGACGTCTGTCCGTCGCTCTGACCGTCCGTCCGCAGGCGTCTCACTCTCTGATGTGCTCCACAGGTCCACGCAGGACACGCGCTCGGAGTGGGTGCAGTTCTAGCGTCCCGCTGTGCTTCTGGAAAGGGAACGTGAGAATGCGACGACACACGGACGCTGTTTTTCCACGGATGTTTTCTATGCAATCGGCCTGCGGTCGCTGATATTTGCTGCAT
The DNA here is from genome assembly GCF_024489055.1 of Chanodichthys erythropterus. Lineage (NCBI taxonomy): Eukaryota > Metazoa > Chordata > Actinopteri > Cypriniformes > Xenocyprididae > Chanodichthys > Chanodichthys erythropterus. The sequence continues at coordinate 28,655,825 of NC_090230.1, forward strand.
TCCAGCTGCTGTCGAGTTTGAAACACGTTTCTCGTTAGTTACTCTCTCACGGCTTCAGTTAATGTGATGAATGTCGTCTCTTTTACCTGTTGATGTTAAAGCTGAAGTGTGCCATATTGACCGTTTTCGATTACTCGCCCCCATTGGTCGTCAAACAGGTAGCCCCGCCCCAAACTCACACCATTGGCTGAGCCAGACTTTGACAGAACAAAACAATAAAGAGAAGTCACAGTGTTTACAGGAAGTTCATGAAGAAGTGACTTCCTCGACATCAGACTAAGTATTTGAAGATCCAAACGAATGACACACTTCAGCTTTAGATCTCTTCGATGTGGTCTGTGGAGCCGGTGAGATTTTCTTTCATTTCTGTTAGTGTCGAGTCCCTCATGTGTTTGATCTGTGCGTCATGTGATCTGTCTGACTCAAATTGCTATTTTCACTCGGATCAGGATTTGAAGAGCTGATTTTATGTGTTTATAAGCAGATGATTATTCACAGTATATATATTTTTAACTAACCCCAGACTTTATTTGCTTTATTTCCTGGTGACTACAGTTTTATTGTCAGTAATTATTAAAGTCTGAATCTTTCCTTCAAGTGCCTTTATGAAATACCTGTAGAATGTACAAATGATGGTTTATATATGAATAAACCGTTTCCTGATATGCAGTGTCAACTTATTTTGTTGCAAATATACTGAATGTACTGCTTCATTCAAGTGAATAATTCAAAATAAGTTTGTAAAAATGATCAGTTATAGTATTAACTATCAAACGTGCTCATTTACATAGCTAAATAAACATGATGGTTTCCATAGTTGTGTTTTGTTGTAGTTTCAGGTGTGTGAATGAGTGCCAGGTGAGTTTGTACATCAGTCACTCTATTAAATATGAATGAATATGAATATTTCTGTATACAGTCGCTCTCGTTCGGTGTGTTAATCCGTTTCTGTATGTAAAACCCCGATTATTCCGCCTTTCGTGCCGTGATTTGGGGTCTTTTATATGCGCGGGAAGTGAGTGTGACCCCGGAAAGAGTCCAGACTGAGCATCACACACATAAACACACACACATTACCACACAAACACTTTCATTCGGAGTTTAAAGCGGATTTAATGCGGATTTGAAGCACTTTTGCCGGTAAGATCCCGCGTGATTTCCTCCGTGTTCGGGCGTGATTGGTGCTGAAGGCGTTTTCTGAGGAATGAGTGAAATATTAACCAATGTGATCGATCACTTATCATGAGTGAATTAATATCGTGTGTTTAATCATTTAATAACTGTACATGTACTGCGCCTCTTACGCATCCGGGCGGTTTGAGTTTATTTTTAATCGATCGATCGTGAAGCTCATACACACATAAATAAACACTCAAAATGGTGGATTAGAATATAAAGACCTGCCGATTACAAAAGCTGTGTGTATTTTTGATGTCGCGCAGTGAATGTGAAAGAAGTTTGTAGTTCCTGTTAGAGATTTAAATGTTGTAGTTCCTAAACCCGCCTCAGGGGGGCGTTTTCACATCTCGCTTTGTATTTAAAACATATTAAAAATACAATTTAAACTATTAAATAGAATAATTAACACCTGGCTTGTATATTAAACTTAGTTAAGTAGGCCCTCAGTAATAATCAACGTCTGACTGTATTTCTGCTGATGACGTGTGTGTTGATGGGCTGTTGTCATGGTGATGGGGTAGTTAGTGCATACTAAGCATGTTAAATTGCAGTAGTACATTATTAAACGTCACAAATTATAATAACAATAAAGTCATAATAAAGTAGGTCTACTCGATAGTAGGCTACACGCGATTTTTTTAATATTGTTGGAGTGGAATGATAAATGTTATTGGTATTTCTGCAGCGTTTATTCTCTTTGTTTTATTAGTTAGTTGTTTATTGTGTGTATTTTATTAGTTTATTGTCGCTGTTTCAGTTTCTCTTTAGAATCCGCTCGAGCACCTGCATGTATAATCTCCTCAATCCCATTAAAGCCTCCTGCTGTCTCTCTCTCTCCTCCTCCTCCTCTCTCTATCTTTCATTCTGTCTCTCTTTCCTCAGTGTGTTCGCGGGTCTGTTCGGGAAGGGTCGGAATAACTGGATTATCATCCGTATTCGTTTATGAAGTGGATTTCTGCGCGTAAACGCATCGCTGACTGAGAGTTCACGTGATTCTTTTCCCCCGCTCTAACGGCGCGATTCTCTGATTTTAAACGGTTTATTCTATTCGAATATTGATTTGTGTTCGATTCTAATTAATCTGATCACTTCATCATGAGCGGTTCTGAAAACCCGAACGAGTCCAAACTTGAGGCGGTGATTCAGGTGTTGTTCATTTACTTATTTAACTTTATTAATTATTATCGATTGATCGGAAGAATCGATTATTATATTCCAGATTTGTGAGTCGCTTTGGATAAGATAAATCACATAATTAATAAATGTAAGTGAATGTGTTTGCTGGTTGGTTCCGGTGACGCCGCAGGTGTGTGTTCTGATCTGATCTAAATATACAGCAGGTCACCACTGAGACCATCTGCTGCTGACACACACACTCACACACACACACACACACACACACACTGTGGCATAATAGCGTTTGTGTGTTTCAGAGGTTGGAGGAGAGCGTTCTGTCTGAAGAAAAGCGGCTGACGGTTCGAGGATCTTCTCCAGATGAACCCGCATCCAGTTTACCGGCCCGCGTGCGCGAGATCGTCTCCAGAAACCTGAGCGACAGCGGTGAGATTCCCGCCACAGCTCTAGCGTTCTGAGAACGTTCCCAATACGTTATGAAAACGTTATTTCTGAATTGACATTCTAAACATGCAGTTTTTAAGTGTTACGCGAACGTTAAGGGAACATTCCGTTTTATCATTCTTCAAACATTATGGGAACGTTACATTTGAATGTTCTCTGGACGTTCTGAAACTAGTAACATTTAATAAACGATACATAAATAACGTTTTGAGAACTTTAAAGACCAGATAACTCTGAATGAACGTTCTATTAACGTTACTGGAAGAACGTGTGTTCATAACTTTGAGAGAACCTTGCCAGAACGTTCTGAGAACGTTCTCTGTTGGCTGTGATTGAGCTCAACAGTTTAAAGGTCGTTCTGTCTGTCTGTCAGCAGGAGGCATGTCGTCGGGTCTGTCGGTCCAGGAGGAGAACCGGGTTCTGCAGGCAGAACTGAGTCGTGTGGAGGATCTTCTGGCTCACAGTCGAGCAGAACGAGATGAAATGGCCATCAAATACAGCGCCATCAGCGAGAGAGTGAGAAACACACACTAACGCACATCGAAGATCATCTTATGGTCGAGATCGTGGTTTTCCAGTGTGATGAATCATAGGCAGTGCCATATTTACTGTGTTTTACACTGTGTGTGTGTGGTGAGAACACACACGCTCTGTCTTTTGTCTGCGTCTCAGCGAGGTTGACCCGTCTCCGTGGTTACGGGGAGTGGAATGAAGTGGAGTGGTATGTTGCCATGGCGACTGTAAACAGGCTCTGTGATTTTGGGGCCCATCAGGACGAATGTGATTTATTCAGACAGCTTGAACGTGAGCTGTGTCTACCTGTGGTGTAGGTTGCCAGGGAGTTGTTTTAGGGTACTAGGGTGATCTACCAAAATTTTTCACCCCTCACACGATATATATTTCTGATCGCTGGGATTCCTGTTGAAACCTGTGAGAATTCGCCAAATAAGGGTAAATGTGACCGTTCTTTAGTGCAGCTATCAAATTTATTTAAATAAATATACACGCGGTATGCTTCAGAGTGAAGCGCGCACTGCGTTCTTTCATATGCCAGCATAAAATCGAATCGGAATACAATTGAAATTAATTCTCAAAAGGCTGTGATTTAATAGTCTAAAGTGCTGCGTGTTTCAGAGTGAAGCGCGACACTGCGTCTGTTTTCATGTGATCGACTCGCGATTCGTTTATAAGGGCTAGGGTCTTCTGTGTGGTCTCTTAGGTCTTTTAGGTTAGGTTAGGTTGCTAAGGTCATCTGTGTGGTTGCTCGGATCTTGTGTGTGGTTGCTAGGGTCTTTGTGTGGTTTCTAGGGTCTTTTAGGTGGTTGCTAGGGTGTTCTGTGTGGTCTCTTTGGTCTTTTAGGTTAGGTTGCTAGGGTCATCTGTGTGGTTGCTGGGGTCTTCTGTGTGGTTTCTAGGGTCTTTTAGGTGGTTGCTAGGATCTTCTGTGTGGTCTCTTGGGTCTTTTAAGTTAGGTTAGGTTGCTAGGGTCTTCTCTGTGGTTGCTGGGGTCTTCTGTGTGGTTTCTAGGGTCTTTTAGGTGGTTCTTAGGGTCTTTTTAGTAGTTGCTAGGGTCTTCTGTGTGGTTGCTGGGGTCTTCTGTGTGGTTTCTAGGGTCTTTTAGGTGGTTCTTAGGGTCTTTTTAGTAGTTGCTAGGGTCTTCTGTGTGGTTGCTAAGGTGTTGTATGTAGTTGCTAGGGTCTTCTGTGAGGTTTCTAGGGTCTTTTAGGTGGTTGTTAGGGTCTTCTGTGTGGTTTCTAGGGTCTTTTAGGTGGTTGCTAGGGTGTTCTGTGTGGTCTCTTTGGTTTTTTAGGTTAGGTTGCTAGGGTCATCTGTGTGGTTTCTAGGGTCTTTTAGGTGGTTGCTAGGGTTTTCTTTGTGGTTCCTATGGTCTTTTTAGTGGTTGCTAGGGTCTTCTGTGTGGTTTTCAGGGTCTTTTTAGTGGCTGCAAAGGTGTTCTGCATGATTTCCAGGGTCTTTTAGGTGGTTGCTAGGATTTTCTGTGTGGTTGCTAAGGTGTTGTGTGGTTGCTAGGGTCTTCTGTGTGGTTTCTAGGGTCTTTTTGATGGTTGCTAGTAAGGCTGGACGATTATGGCCTAAAATCAAAACCTCGATCAATTGAACATTTTACCTTGATTGCGATTAATGAGCGATTATTTTGTTTTTGTTTTTTGTTTTTTTGCCCTCATAGTTCACTGACAAGGTTTGTACTGTAAATATGATTGACAATTAAAGGTGGGATATTTTTTTTCCTATTGAAAGAGTGATCTGACATCATAGCTCACTATCAGCAGTTATTTTATCTATGGTTCGTAACATTTCTTACAGATTTCTGCTCGTTGTAAATCAGATAAAGATAAATTAGCACAGTACCAGTACGAGTGATTGCGTGTGTGAATTAGTCATACCGTCTCTCTATTAATTGTGAAGCTGTGGGTTGTAAATAGTTCCTTCAAAAGTAGAAAAATATATGCTATAATATCTTTTGAGTTTCTAAGCTACTTTAGTGATAAATCACAGGACAGCGCTGACGACTAGTTTCTGCGTTCCTCTTTGTTCACGTTTTGCCCAGCTGCTGTTTGTATGAGTGTTCATGCCACAATGCATGAGCGCGGTAGCTCTATATAATAATACACATCCGATCGTCTAATCGCTTGAATGTCCAAACCATAAAACAAATACTACTGACACAGTTTAGTGAAGGCGCAAGGCTCACCGCTCGCGCGCCATCACTATGTGTTGGCTGAACCGGCGTTCACCTCCGTGTTGCTTTCATGCCACTGACTGGACGGGGCGGAGTCATGTACACACACGGTAATGTTTTTAAGGGGGAAGTATTAACAGGATTAAAAAAACGAAATAACCGACATGGGAAAATGACGTCGGTTAGAGGTTCTGAATTTCGATTTCGATTACTTTTTGATTAATCATTCAGCCCTAGTTGCTAGGGTCTTCTGTGTGGTTTCTAAGGTGTTATGTGTGGTTGCTAAGGTGTTCTGTGTGGTTTCTAGGGTCTTTTAGGTTTAGGTTGTTAGGGTCATCTGTGTGGTTGCTAGGGTGTTCTGTGTGGTTTCTAAGGTGTTATGTGTGGTTGCTAGGGTGTTCTGTGTGGTTTCTAGGGTCTTTTAGATGGTTGCTAGGGTCATCTGTGTGGTTGCTAGGGTCTTGTGTGTGGTTGCTCAGGAGCTGCAGTGCTCGTGATGATGACGGTGTTGTGTGCGCAGCTGGAGCAGGCGCTGCGGCTGGAGACGGTCGAGGACGGGCGGGACTCTCCTGACTCTCGCAGTCTGGCGCAGCAGAACGTGGATCTGCGCAGACGGCTGGACGAGGAGCAGGCGGCGTATAAGCGCAAGCTCACGGCGTATCAGGAGGGGCAGCAGAGACAAGCACAGCTCGTACAGAAACTACAGGCCAAGGTACGACACTCAGCTCTGGGTTTAAATCATTAAAACACACACTGGGCCTTTTCCTCTGTAAAAGCACTGGTTTTCTGATGTGTGTGCAGGTCCTGCAGTATAAGAAGAAGTGTGGAGATCTGGAGCAGATGCTGCTGGAGAAATCTACCGTCAGTTCAACAACACCTGCTTCAATACATCCCATAATGCCTCACTGTACATGAGCTGAACGAGAAATCGGAATACAATCGAAAGCGATTATCAAAAAACAGTGATTTAATAGTCTAAAAGCTCTTCGTGTTTCAGAGTGAACTCGTGATTCGCTCATAACGTGGAATTGGAAACGCAACAACTTTGTTTTAAATGTATAAATGAGCCACAAACTGCCAAAAGCCCATTAGACTAAAACTATTACAAACTGAAAACTTTCAAACTTTAAGCTTTTAAAACTACTTCAAACTTTCTGGTCAGGCTTTCACAAGCCAACTTCAAAGTTTGTGTCGACGAACTTTTTTGTTTAGTTATAATTATTATTTTTTTTTCTTTACAGTACAAAAATTCCTGAATTTTTTCATGTCACAATATATATATCGCATAATAAAAACTCACAATGTCAATTTTTCCCGATATCAGTTTTTGGCGCCGGTTCACAACGAACGTGTTTTCCATTCCACTGCACTACTTTTCCAGTGTTTTTCAATGAAAACGCTCTAGACGGACGTCTTTAACCTTTGCGTTCTAAACACGCGCCGCTAAAGTTAAAAGCATCTGACGTTTTGGTGTGAACCGACCGTTATGCAGTAGCTCATGGTTCTCGTTGTTGTAGGGCGGCAGTAACGGCCACCGGCGCGACGACGACGAGCCCAGCAGCGAGCTGGAGAGCGCCCTCATCCGCCTGGAGGAGGAACAGCAGAGGTCTCGCACTCACTCACCTGATCTGCACTGTTAGCCTGCAGCCGCGAGCGTGTGCTTAACGTGTTTGCGTGTGCGCAGGAGCAGCGGTCTGTCGGCAGTCAACGCTATGCTGCGAGAGCAGCTGGAACAGGCCGGACTGGCCAATGAAGCGCTCAGCCAGGACATCCGCAGACTCACTGCTGATTGGAGCAAAGCGAGGGAGGAGCTGGAGCAGAGGGAGTCTGATTGGAGGAGAGAGGAGGAGGTGGGTGTGGCCGCCACATCACTGTAACCCATGAAGGTCCAGAGTTTAACACGGTGCGTTCGTTCAGTCTTTCCACAGCTACTTCAGCAGCGAGCACAGCCGTCTGCTGGCGCTCTGGAGGCAGGTGGTGGGCTTCCGCAGGCACGTCTGCGAGCTGAAGAGCGCCACCGAGAGGTCAGACCGCATCACTGCAGCCGGACACACCCGCAGCTGAAGCGCATTCAACACTGACGCTCTTTCTGTCTGTCCGTCAGGGATCTGTCCGAGGCGCGTAACGAGCTGGCGTGTGCGGCGCAGAGCGTGCAGCTGCAGTGTGTGAGCGCCTGCGCGACTCTGCGCAGCCGTGAGGATGGGTCTGCGCAGCTGCTGGAGAGAGAGACGGGCCAGCGGCTGCAGCTGGAGCAGCAGCTGAGAGAGACAGTGACGGAGATGATGACGCTACAGGCCAAGAGTGACTCGGAGAGGGCCGAGCTCAACACACGGTCCGTTACTACATGTTTACGTCTAACTCTGGCCCTCGAGGTCGACTTTCAGAGTTCAGCTCCAAACCTAATCAAACACTCCTGAACGAGCCGGTCAAGGTCTTCATGATTGGTGAGTTTGATCAAGGATGGAGCTGAACTCTGCAGGAAAGTGGATCTAGAGAACTCCTGGACTAAATTAATACATGTTTAATAAATTAATTAGTTGTCTAAAGGGATAATGAGGCAGATTAAGATCTTAATTTATGCACTTTAAATGACCACCAATAGAAGAATGTGTAAACTCAGTATTGGACTAGAAAAAAATATCGATTTCTCGATTTTAATCGATTGTCATTTTCACAAACCGATATCAGTTCTTAAATCCCAAGAATCGATTAGTCTGTTTTCAGTTGATGAATGAGCAGAATATGTAGCTCCTCCCATCCAATAAATCGCAATAATCTTTGTTACTTTTGATATGAAGCAAAGTCTCAGATTTCAAATGACGTCCATCTTATTATGAGATTCAGAAAATAAATACCGTTTTGGCGCTGTTTAATGTGGCGTGACGGATCGCTTTAGCACCTCAGTTAAAGAGAAGCATGTGATCATCCTCTCCTCCGCTTTAACACCAGTTACAGCGAAATAAACATGAACATCTGAAGGTATGTTAAAATATACAGTACAACTTACTGAAATCCGTATCATGTCTCGTGTAATCGCTCAATCAGTGCTTCAACCTCAATAAAACAGCTTCAGTGTCACGTGACGTCACATTTACCTCAGAAAAACACATTCAGTGACCATAAACTCAGCTAGAAAAGTGAACTCTAGAAAGATAAATATAGCTATGCACCGCTACATATTCATTAATGTTCTTCAATATTTAATGTATGTTTGAATAAATAAATTATGACAGCCACGATTCAAATGTTTATATTTAAATAAAAAACAAATTGGAGTAGAAATATGATTAATTCTAAACTGCTGAAACTGAAATACTGCATCCGAGATAATCAATATCGAATCGAATTCTGAAAATTGTGTCAATACCCAGCCCTACTAGTCAGTGACTGAAGTTTCAGAAAAATTGAGTTTCTGCCAAAATCAGTATAGTATCTGGTCGGTATTGAAAAGTCATTTATTAATTTTGTGCAAAATGCGTTATCCGTCATGTTATTCTGTCATGTTTTCTCCCTTTCTTTCCAAAACGCGACAAACGCCAGTCTCCTTTTTCTGCAGAACGCGATATATCCGCTCAACCAATCACCTCGCACCATTCCACCCAATGTAAACATTAAAGGCTTTTTTAAAAAACGTTGTATTTGGCAAATGCGTTTATTTAACCGTGCGGTGGCGCCAGATACTCGTTAATCGGTAATGACAAATGATTTATAACATTAACATGGCCCGTTAATTTCATTTTGGGAGCGACGGCTGAATGTAGCCTATTTTTAGTAAAATGCCTGTATATTAGATAAATATTGGCAAATTTTAGACTCTGTCATATATGTGAATCAACTTACTTTGTTGTGTATTTTCAATTTGAAAAATAACTTTTATATTGATGGATTTATTGCATTTTGGGAAAAAATATTATGTTTTTATAATAAACTTTTTAAAATCATAATGTAGATTTGAATTTTTAATGTTTTTATAACCAAAAGATGCTATGTGAAAGTTTGAAACAGAAAATAGTGGTTTTTATCTTGCCACTTAAAAAAAGAAAGCACCTTTTTACTCAAATGAATCAAAATGGAGTTATTGCGTTTTGGAACCAAACTCTTCAATTATAGGAGCTTGTTTAAGATTATTCAGTAAATAAAGTTTAAAACGTGTGTGTGTGTGTGTGTGTGTGTGTGTGTGTCAGGCTGGTGGATGCAGTGAGAGAGCTGGAGCGTCTCAAAGCTCGTGTGGAGGACAGAGAACAGGAAGTCGCAGCACTCAACAGGAAACTGCAGGTATGCACACACGCCTCTGTCATACAGCTGTTGAGTTATTCGTCTGGACGTGAGGAACCGCCCACAACAGGTGAAGCGACCAATCACAGGTCAGATGTGATGACGCTCACAAACACTAATCGTGTGTGTGTGCGTGTGTGTGTGTGTGATCAGGATCAGAGGAGCCTTGAGGAAACTGAAGTTCATTCACTCAGGACACACACTGCAGCGCTGCAGAACACACTCAGAGACATCACACAGGTGTGACACACACACTCTCACACACACACACTCACACGAGTCAATGCTTCACTGATGTGTGTGTGTGTGTGTGTAGCTGGTGTTTTCTGACAGTGACGGTGTGGACGGAAACACTGAAGAGTCTCTGCTGCGCTCTTCATCATCATCATCACTACCCATCATCCCTGACAGCTGTCTGTCTGCACTGCGCTCCACTCTGAACAACAGACAGATCCAGCTGCAGGAGCTGCGTGAGCGTCTGCACTCCGCGCAGTCGTCGGTCCAGCAGCTGCGCAGGCAGCAGACGGAGGCGGAGTCGAGCCGGCGGGAGGCGGAGCTCCGTGCGCAGACGCTGCAGGGAGAGAGAGACGAGGCTCAGAGAGAGAGAGAGACCGCTGTGAGAGAGAGAGACCGACTGAGACAGGAGAGAGACGCGCTGAGCAGGTAAGACACCTGTCAATCAAACTCAGTGATCATGTGATCAGTGACCAGACCTGCCTGCCTCTCTCGTTCACAGTGAGAAGGACGGTGCGGGTAAAGCGGCGCAGGCGGCGCAGACGCAGGTGCAGCTGCTGCAGCTGGAGTGCGAGAGGCTGCAGCTGTCTGTGACGTCTGCGCAGAGAGAGCGAGAGCACGAGCGAGAGGAGAGAGACGCCGCCGCGCTGGAGAGAGAACGAGCACGAGCAGAGACGGACAGAACGTGAGTGTGGCGCGTCCCAAATGAGCCACGAGTGTGTGGCGTGTTCTTGACGTGTGTGTGTGTGTGTGTGTGTGTGTGTGTGTCAGTCAGCAGCTGTGGGACGAGTCCGAGTGTCGTGCCTCTGCGCTGCGAGCCGAACTGGCGGCGCTGAGAGAGTCTCTCCAGCAGGGGGCGACAGACCGACAGCTGATGGAGGCCGAGAACCGACAGCTGAGCGACGCACTCAGCCGGGTCAGACTGCGTTCTTTCACATGCACTATAATCTGAGTTTGAGTCAATTAAAAACAAACTAGTAATGAGAAGCTCTGTTGACAACAGAAGATATTTGTGTTTTGATGTGCAGAGCGAGAGCAGTCGCGCCGAGCTCTCGCTAACGGTCACGAAGCTTCACTCGGAGGAGTCGTCACTCCGGGATTCTCTCGCTAAGATGAGCGCCATCAACGAGAGTCTCGCGCAGGACAAATCTGACCTCAACAGCCTCATCGTTCAGGTACAGAAACACACAATTACTCACTTGTGAAATGTTTCTTCAATGGACCAATCATATTGTTTGATTGAATGATTGACAGCTGGAGGAGGAAAAGAATGCGCTGCTGTCTCAGCGAAGAGAAGTGCAACAAGAGAAGCTGACCATCAGAGACGCGCTCGTCCGCTCTGAGCAGGACCGGCTGGAGCTGGACTCTGTCCGTCTCGCTCTCCACCAATCACTGCAGGAGTCTGAGCTGACCAGGGCGGGGCTGGAGGCGGAGCTTCAGTCGCTGCAGGCAGACAGAGTCAAACTGCAAGACAGAATTACACAGGTGACTCTCGCTCTCCGTCTGTTTCTCAGTTCCTCATAATCAGTTTCTGATGTGCTGCTGTCAATCAAACAGCTGATTGGTGAGATGGGCGGTCTGGAGGCGGAGCTTGGTTCTATCCGCGGTGAAGGCGACAGGCAGAGCGCCGCTCTGGAGGAGGTGGGGCGTGGGAGGGCGGAGCTAGTGCGAGAGAGGGCGGGGCTTCTGGTTCAGCTGACGGCGTCAGAGAGGGAGAACGCCGCCCTGACTGAGGAGATCGCCACCTTCAGGTGAGACCGAAGACATTTGTGTCACGATTAGGCATGTGACGGAATCAAATTTTCATGTTGCAATTAATTGCTGAAGCTTTTAGTACGGTATACGGTATTATCACGATATTGAAAAAAATGTTGTCATAGTATAACAGGTTTAAGAACTCTTTTTGTAATAACAAAAATAAATCTGAATGTTTACATACAATAATACAATACAACAAAAATATGTAGAGTAAAATTTTGAAACAGATTAAAGTGCAAAAGACTGAGGCTATAAAGAACAACAGGAAACACTTTACAATAAGGTCTCGTTATTTAATGCATTAACTAAGATTGAGCAATAGCTACATTTGTTACAGAAGTGTTATTTTTTGTTCATGTGAGTCAAGAAACACAACTGATAATTGTTAGTTTTATCTCAGGTCCATTAAATAAGTTCTTTTGATTTTAGTAATGTTATTAAACAGTAGAAATTAACATTACTTAAGAATAATTAATACTTTATAAGTATTTTTCATTGTCAGTTTGGTAATAATGAATTAACATGTTAACTAATGAAGCCGTATGTCTCAAAGTTTTACTGAACAATAACAAATAATCAGAACATTTCTAATCATTAGAGCATGTTGTATTCCAGATTAGAATATAAAAATGTTTAAGTTTGAAAATAAATAGCCAATTAAGTCTTTAAGTATTCAGTATTTGGTGCTGTGATGAACAACACTGAGATTACAAAAAAATGAATGGTTGTTTGAAGCATTAAAAACTTCACTAGCGCAGCTGCTTTGTTTGCACGGTTTCCGGGGTATCCGCTGCATTTCTGCTGTTCCATCAGCGCCCTCTGCTGTCAGAGAGTGAGCGTGCGCTTTCCTTCACTCGTTCCGTCATATGTGCTTCTCATGCATGTTGGGCTTGTTTAGATCCCTTTGACGCAGAATACAGCAGTGTTGTGCATTTTATACGGTTGATGGGGAAAGTATTCTTAAATGCATTCTAAAAATTGTAATAAGTGGTAATAAATTATTATTTACTGTATTTTGAAGTGCCCACGATAACAATATTGTGCATATTAATTATCGTGATATATCACATGTCTAGTCACGATATTAATGTTAACACATGCATGTGTGTTTCATTGTTGACTGTGTTTGCAGGTCGGAGAGGGAGGCTCTGGAGACGAGTCTTTACGAGCTGCAGCAGCAGATAAATCAAATCGAGTCTCGCCGTGAACAGCTGGAGTCGGAGAACCAGAACCTGAGATTACGTACCGACAGCATGACAGGTACACGAGATCAGTTCATAAGAAAGAGACGGGTACATGAGAAAGAAAGACGCATTTAAGGAAGTATCAGGTACATGAATGTTGTGGCGCTTGTGCTTAACGTTAGTGCAAATAAACATATTTATGATTTTAATAAAAAGTTAAAGAAGATAAAAATGCAGATATAAAATGGCATATATATATATATAAGTTGTGTTTTACTGTAACTTCAGCAGCTTCTTGCACGTGAACAAAAGCGCCACTCTCATTGGTCTTCCAGTTTTTAACGCGGTGCGTCAAACCAAAAAAACGAACCCGTTTTTTTTAAAAATTAGGCTTTTACGCCTCACGTTTTTCGCATCGGTGTGCACACTCATATTGGCGCCCTTTGTTTAGTCACGAGGCGTTAAACATCAGCGATAATCGCACGCGATATTCGTCCTGGTGTGTACAGCTACACAAGAAAGAAGCATACATGAGAGAGAAAGATGGGTAAATACTGAGACTCCAGAGACACCAGCAGCTTCAAATACCTGTTTGCTGCTCAACACTGGCTTTTTATAGCTGCCCTTTTAATACAATTAATTTTTTTGACAGGAACTTTCATTAATAAGCCTTTATCTGACCGAGTTCTGCTGTGCTCTGTGTATCTCAGTTTTCACACAATATTAGTTGTTTTCATGCCTTTTGCACAACATTGCACCATTTCATGCTTTTCATCTTCAGAAAGATCTTTCTTCCTCCCATAATGCATGAAAACTGCTTAATAATGTGGAGCAACCTCTAAGTAGGGTTTCCATAGATCTGGCAAATTATTTTGTCTGAGATTGATACCAGTTATCTAAAAAGACATGGATAAATAAACAAACAAACATTTTCTTAGAAAAACTAAAATCTGAATGTTTATTCTACTGAAATCTTACTGATATGTCACTTGCATAATAATAATTTGGAATGCGGTGTAAGGGGAGCTGCCTTTTCATTTGTTTTTATTCAAAATAGGCCTCATTGTGACGTTTAGTTTGTCTGTGTGTTTAGCGGAGCTGAAGCGTTTGCGCGCAGAGAGGGAGACAGTTCTGTCTCAGAGTGAGAAAGAGAAAGACGCGCTGAGAGACGCGCTCGCGGCCGCACAACATGAAGCACAGCGAGCTCTGCGCACGGCCCTGTCCGACCACCAGGAGGAGCTGGAGAGACTGACCAATCAGAAGGTTTGACCAATCAGAAATCATTGTTTATGAGATCATGTGACACAGGTAATACTGACTGAGCCTGTGAATCCTGTAGGAGGCGCTGCGCTGCAGTCTGGAGGCCGAACAGGAGGGGGCGCTGCGGCGGGTCCGCGAACATCTGGAGGAGCAGATGATCCGGCTTGAGAAAGAGCGAGATGAACTTCAGGAAGAGCTTCGTTCCCTGCAGCGCGACAGAGACCAGAGTCTGTTACAGGCGGAGACGGACAAACAGCAGGTGAGACTCGCGCGGGAAGCTGACGTGCGTCTGTCGCTTCTGTCGTAACTGTCTGATGTCGCGTGCAGGCGCTGTCCATGAAGGAGGCCGAGAAGGCGCTTCTGTCGGAGAAGGTGAGCGCCCTACAGGCGGAGCTGAGCACTGCAGCACTGGAGCTGGAGAGACTGAGCCGAGAGACGGCGCTCCTCAGAGACCAGGAGCGGGTCAGAACTTAACGCTGTTTTACAACGTTAGCTGTGTTTCCGTCCACAGTTGGGCACAAATGGATGGAAACATAGTTAATGTGTTGTTGACTTTATTGATTTATAATGAAAGTGTTGTAGTTTTCGCTCTCTAATAAATGATAGTGTTATCTTGTTCTTAGGCTGCAGTCGCGTCTCTAAATGCTGAACTGCAGGAACTGCGCAGTCAACTGCAGGACGCAGCCAGTGCACATGGCCGTGAGCTGCGCAGACTGCAGGAGAACTGCGCTGACCAGCAGACGCGAGCAGACACAGCGCTCAGAGAGGTTTGTGTTTGAAACCTGAATTGCAAAACGTGGCAGTAACGTGAGTTATTGCGATTAAATTATGTCCTCCCTCCCCTGTAGTTGGAGGAGTGTCGCGTGCTGCTGTCGTCCAGCGAGGAGAGCCGGGACAGTGCCAGGAGAGATCTTCTGGAGATGGACAAGCGTTTGTGTCAGATACGGGAGGCAGGGGAGGGACATAGGCGAGATGGGGCGGAGCTACGGCGCTCTCTCAGTGATGTCATCAAGGAGAGGGACGCTCTCAGCCAATCCAACGCGCAGCTGAGGGAAGCCCTGAAAGCGGCAGAGAGTGAGAGAATCAGGTGATGGACGAAGACTTTAAGTATGCAAATTAGCAATCAGATGAGGTTCTTTCTGCAGTGCTGATTGGAGGGACTGTACTGTGCTTTGTGTTCAGCGTGAAGCGCGCATGTGAGGAGGAGCAGCAGAAAGCATCTCTGCTGGAGGAGAGTCTGGCGTCTGCGCAGAAGGAGGTGTCAGATCTGCGCAGCTGTCTGCGCGAGGTGGAGAGATCCAGACTGGATGCGCGCAGGGAGCTGCAGGAGCTGCGCAGACAGGTCAGACCGAGGCTGAACGCGTGAGTGTTGAGAGAGTGAGGATGAAGAGCTGTGGTGTGACCTGTGCGTGGCTCTCTGTGCCGTCAGGTGAAAGTTCTAGACGCCGAGCGCGAGCAGAAGGCCAAGCAGACGGCTGAACTGCAGACGCGTCTGTCTGCGGAGGACCAGAAGGATGAGGAGCGAGCGAGAGAACTGATCTTGCTCAAACAGAGACTCGCCGACACGGAAACTAGCAGAACCTCTCTTCAGAAAGACGTGAGATCTTATACGATTACACAGATTTGAATTAAATTGAAAAGATGTTTCACTCACTCTGTCTGTCTCTAGCTGGCTTCTCTACAGAGACGTCTGAGCGAGAGCGAGTTGTGTTGGCGCAGTCGTGAGCGAGAGTTGACGTCTCAGCTACAGGAAGCTCGCGGCTGTGAGAAGAAGCTTCAAGACGAGGCGCGTAACCTCTCCGTTCGCGCTCAGTCGACCTCTGATGTGTCTGCGCAGTTGCAGCTGGAGCTGAGTGAGGCACAGGGCCGTCTGGCTGCGACGGAGGCAGAGTTATCGCGTGCGGAGGCGGGGCGCAGGGATCTGGAGTTCAGGCTGTGCAGCCTGCAGTCGGCACTCACACGTACGCTGGGCATCGGGGCCAGTGGGCGGAGCAGCAGCAGGGGGCGGAGCCCAGTGGGCTCCTCCCCTTCCTCTCTGACCTCTGGGATGATGTCTCGCCATAGGAGCATGTCTCCGCTGCACTGCTCCCTATCGCCACCCAAAGGTTAGATTTTTTTTTAAAGAAAGTTGTGGAATTTGAGTTCTACTTTATCTCAATCCTTTCTCTGCTCTCTGTCAGATGTGGCAGGTAACGTCACGCCGGATAACACCATCGTGCTGCGGCCGCTGTCTCCAGAGAGGACAGACGCCCCGCTGCCCGTCGCCCTGCCTGAGCTGGACCCGGAAACCCTGCGCAGCGGCCTCAGAGACTTCCTGCAGGAGCTGCGAGAGGCTCAGAGAGGCCGAGTAATGCGACTACACACACTACAGATGCTCTAGTCACACACAAACGATAACTAGGACTGTTACGATAACTAGAACTGTTACGATAACTAGGACTGTTACTGTTACGGTAACTAGAACTATTACGATAACTAGGACTGTTTCGATAACTAGGATTATTACGATAACTAGAACTGTTACGATAACTAGAACTATTACGATAACTAGAACTGTTACGATAACAGGATTGTTACGATAACTAGGACTGTTACTGTTACGGTAACTAGAACTATTACGATAACTAGAACTATTACGATAACTAGAACTATTACGATTACTAGGACTGTTTCGATAACTAGGATTATTACGATAACTAGGACTGTTACGATCACTAGAACTGTTACTTTTACGATAACTAGGACTATTACGATAACTAGAACTGTTACGATAACTAGGACTGTTACGATAACTAGAACTATTACGATAACTAGAACTGTTACGATAACAGGATTGTTACGATAACTAGGACTGTTACTGTTACGGTAACTAGAACTATTACGATAACTAGGACTGATTCGATAACTAGGATTATTACGATAACTAGGACTGTTACGATCACTAGAACTGTTATGATAACTATAACTATTACGATAACTAGAACTGTTACGATAACTAGGACTGTTATGATAACTATAACTATTACGATAACTAGAACTGTTACGATAACAGGATTGTTACGATAACTAAAACTGTTACTGTTACGATAACTAGGACTGATGCGATAACTAGGACTGTTACAATCAATAGAACTTACTTTTACGATAACTAGGACTGATGCGATAACTAGGACTGTTACGATAGCTAGAACTATTACGATAACTAGGATTGATACAACAACTAGAACTGTTACAATCACTAGAACTGTTACGATAACTAGGACTGTTACGATAACTAGAACTATTACGATAACTAGAACTATTACGATAACTAGAACTGTTACGATAACAGGATTGTTACGATAACTAAAACTGTTACTGTTACGATAACTAGAACTGTTACTTTTACGATAACTAGGACTGATGCGATAACTAGGACTGTTACGATAACTAGAACTATTACGATAACTAGGACTGTTACAATCACTAGAACTGTTACTTTTACGATAACTAGGACTGATGCGATAACTAGGACTGTTACGATAGCTAGAACTATTACGATAACTAGGATTGATACAACAACTAGAACTGTTACAATCACTAGAACTGTTACGATAACCAGGACTATTACGATAACTAGAACTGTTACGATAACTAGGACTGTTACGATAACTAGAACTATTACGATAACTAGAACTGTTACGATAACTAGGACTGTTACTGTTACGGTAACTAGAACTATTACGATAACTAGAACTATTACGATAACTAGAACTGTTACGATAACAGGATTGTTACGATAACTAAAACTGTTACTGTTACGATAACTAGAACTGTTACTTTTACGATAACTAGGACTGATGCGATAACTAGGACTGTTACGATAACTAGAACTATTACGATAACTAGGACTGTTACAATCACTAGAACTGTTACTTTTACGATAACTAGGACTGATGCGATAACTAGGACTGTTACGATAGCTAGAACTATTACGATAACTAGGATTGATACAACAACTAGAACTGTTACAATCACTAGAACTGTTACGATAACCAGGACTGTTACAATAGCTAGAACTGTTACGATAACAGGATTGTTACGATAACTAAAACTGTTACTGTTATGATAACTAGAACTATTACGATAGCTAGAACTGTAGAACTATTACGTTAACTAGTACTGTTACGATCACTAGGACTATTACGATAACTAGAACAGTTACGATAACTAGGACTGTTACAATCACTAGGACTATTACGATAACTAGGACTGTTACGATAACTAGGACTATTACGATAATTAGGATTGATACAACAACTAGAACTGTTACGATAACCAGGACTGTTATGATAGCTAGAACTGTTACGATAACAGGATTGTTACGATAACTAAAACTATTACGATAACTAGAACCGTTACGATCACTAGGACTGTTACGATAACTAAAACTATTACGATAACTAGAACCGTTACGATCACTAGGACTGTTACGATAACTAGGACTATTATGATAGCTAGAACTTTTATGATAACTAGAACTGTTACGATCACTAGGACTGTTATGATCACTAGTACTATTACAATAACTAGAACTTTTACGATAACTAGGACTGTTACGATCACTAGTACTATTACAATAACTAGAACTGTTACGATCACTAGAACTATTACGATAACTAGGACTGTTACAATAACTAGAACTATTACGATCACTAGAACTATTACAATAACTAGAACTGTTACGATCACTAGAACTATTACGATAACTAGAACTATTACGATCACTAGGACTATTACGCACTACAGATGCTTTAGTCACACACGAACAATAACTATGACTGTCCCATGTGATTCATGTGTGTGTAGGACGAGGCTCGGGGTCAACTGGGGTCACTGCAGAGAGAATTAGAGGAAATGACCACAGAGAGAGACTCCGCCCACCAGCGCCTCATTCAGCTACACACCACACTACAGGAGTGCCAGGAGGGTAATGCACATATAACTGCCCTCGTTTTCATATAAAGCTCATTGTAATGACGACAGAAACCCGAACTTTAAAATAAACTTGTTTTGGGTTTTTGTTCACGATTGGTCAGATTCATTCAGCTCATTTCTGGAGTGGTGTGTTGATTGTGTGTAGATAAGCGTGCTGTGGATGGAAAACTGTCGTCAGCTCAAGCTCTGCTGCATCAGCAGGATGAGTCCCTGCGGAGAGGAGAGAGAGAGCGACGAGCGTTAAACGAGCGACTCAAAGAGCTGGAGAGACTTTCACTGAACGCCGAGGCTGAGCGCAAGCGTGTGGAGGTCAGAGGCTGCTCACGTCTTAATAGATCTAAAATAGTGTGGACTGGCAGTAACTCCAGTCGCCCCCTGCAGGAGCAGTGCAGTAAGCTGCGCGCTGGCGAGGCGCGTTTGGAGGCGGAGCGTCGGCGGCTGCGTGAGGCTCTGGAGGCGGCAGAGGGGCGGGGCACACGGGTGGAGCTGGGGAGGCGGAGTCTCGAGGGAGAGCTGCAGAGACTGAGACTGAGTCTGGCCGAGAGAGAAATGGAGATCCAGACGGCTCACGACCGTCACGAGAGCGCCGTCAAACAGGTACCAAACTCCCATCAGCCCCATCTCACTCGCAGTATCTCTGCTCCACAACAGAGTGCGTTAGTAGCGCTGGTGACTAAGGGAAGTGGGCGGAGCTAAAAAGCTCGTTGATGGTGGAATTTTCTGCACTGCATCATGGATAATGTTAAACGTAATTGTTTTACAAATAAACCTGACTGTACCGCTGATAGTTGATGATCGCTAACGCTCTGATGCGCGTCTCAGGTGGCAGAGGGCGAATCTCGCATCTCGTCTCTTCAGCGGGAGGTGGACAGACTGACGGCATTGCTGTCTAAAGCTCAGGACGGAGAGAGCGTTCAGAAAGAGCGAGCGCTCGCTCTCTCCCAGAGCCTGCAGGAAGCCACCGCCGCCCACAGTGCCACCCAGGGGCGTCTCGCTGCGCTGCAGAAGACGCTGGGACAGGCTGAGAGCGAGCGCAGACAGCTGCAGGTGAGCGCAGAGAGATGGATGTCCCGAGAGAGAGTTCAGCAGAAATGATTGTGTGATGTCTTGTGTCTTTCAGGAGCGCGTGGACGGACTCAGAGCGTCCTCGTCGGACGGGAAGCGAAACATCGCCACCCTCACGGAGCGCGTGCAGACGCTGCAGTCGGAACTGAGCCAGAGTCAGCTGCGCAGATCTGAGCTGGAGACAGAGCTGCACAACACACAGGAGGTGAGTGAGCGTCTTCACACTTGGGTCATGTCACTTCGCGGAAATTTAGCTTTTAATGTCAACGTACAAAACACAACTTATTTTTATGTTAAAAATATAACATAGAATGTAAAAAATGTAGGTAACCCTAACGTATTTTAACTTGACTTGAACATATTTTATTTGAACTTATAAAGTGTAACTTAACTGACACCATCTCTAATGTTCAATGAGAACAGCCTCATGTTGTGTTATTATAATAAAGCTACAGTTTATTCACTTTATTTGTTTATTTGAGCTCAGAGTAAATGAAGATTCAAGGTTTTAAAATAAAAGTTAAAATGGTTAAAGGTTAAAATGCTGTCAAAAGTATGTCAAGTATATTACTATTGTAATAATATTCAAAGATTTTTTATTATTAAGAAAAATGAGTAATATTACAATTAATATTATTATAATATTATAACAGCCGATGGCAAAAATTGCAACTATTTTACTTTTTGGCAACTTGCTGTTGAATATCAAATAAATTAATATTCACATTCAACTCATTCATGCATTTATATACAATCTTTTTTATTATTAAGAAGTAAAAGAAATAAAAAACATAAGAAATAATATAATAATTAATATTATGTCGGTGACGATAGTGGGCAGCACGCTGACATATAGCGCTGATCATAATAAAAGCAAAAACGTCGAAAAAAAAAAAAAGAATTATAATATTCAAAAAACAACCAACACATTCCAATGGCAAAAATTTAGTAAAGTATTTAACCTTGCTATTCATATGACATCAAACGATCTCATTCATTTTCGTTCGATCTTACGCCCTACTGAGGGATAGATCTTCATGCTTAGTTATTCCTAAAAATCGTGCGTTTTCATCTGCATCGAATTGTACAAACTCATATGAAATTATCAACTCGTTAAGTAGTTACATCGGTTTGACAACTTCAGTAAGAATTAAAATTGGTCTGAGACCAGACTGCCCTGGACTAAAGAGATCTGACTTCACTTTTAATAGCAGTGCCAGTGTAAACGTAAAGAGTTCTCTTTTTGAAGTGGTCTGAGACCGATTCCTTTAAAGAGACGTGTGAAAACATGCTCACGCAGGCTCTGCGACAGAGGGCCGACAGTCTGACCGAGGCCCAGCGCAGTTTGCAGTCTGCGCAGACAGAGCGAGCGTCTGCAGAGGAGCGTCTGCGCAGCCTGCAGCGAGCCGTGGCCCTATTGGAGACCGAGAAGAGAGATGCAGAGAGACAGGCCGTCCGACTGGAGAAGGACAAGGCTGCGCTGAGAAACACGCTGGATAAGGTGAGACGGGAGTGACGACGGCAGGATTGGACGCAACGAGCGTCTGTTGACGGTCTGTTTTGATTCCTCAGGTGGAGCGTCAGAAGCTGAAGACGGAAGAGAGCAGCATGCGTCTGTGTGCAGAAAAAGGCCGCCTGGATCGTTCGCTCAACACCGTCGAACAGGAGCTGCAGGACGCGCAGAGACAGATCGTGCTGCTGCAGGTACACTTCTACACAACCAGGGCTCCACACTAACATCATAAGATCTGACGTGCCAGCAGCAGATCAGTAATTATTAATATTTATAATATTATGTGTTTTGTCTCTCAGAAGTGCACTTTTGACAATAGCTTCAGTTTCATTAAAAAAGCAGTAACATCTGTAAAAATGGAAACAGTGTCAAATGTAAATAATTAAAATTAACCATTAGTCTTTCCTATCATACATTTGTAGATCATGATAACCACTGGTAAAACCACACATTACCATGGTAAATGTAACTATACGCATGATAAATATAACGATAACTATAATAGCATTCACACCAACAACGATAACTATAATAACTATGTTAGCATCCACACCAACAACGATAACTATAATAACTATGTTAGCATCCACACCAACAACGATAACTATAATAACTATGTTAGCATTCACACCTACAACGATAACTATAACGATAAATATATTAGCATCCACACCAACAACGATAACTATAACGATAAATATATTAGCATCCACACCAACAACGATAACTATAACGATAACTATATTAGCATCCACACCAACAACGATAACTATAATAACTATGTTAGCATTCACACCTACAACGATAACTATAACGATAACTATATTAGCATCCACACCAACAACGATAACTATAATAACTATGTTAGCATTCACACCTACAACGATAACTATAACGATAACTATATTAGCATCCACACCAACAACGATAACTATAACGATAACTATATTAGAATCCACACCAACGACGGTAACTATAACGATAACTATATTAGCGTCCACACCAACAACGATAACTATAACGATAACTATATTAGCATCCACACCAACAACGATAACTATAATGATAACTATGTTAGCATTCACACCTACAACGATAACTATAACGATAACTATATTAGCGTTCACACCAACAACGATAACTATAACGATAACTATATTAGAATCCACACCAACGACGGTAACTATAACGATAACTATATTAGCGTCCACACCAACGACGATAACTATATTAGCGTCCACACCAATGATGATAACTATTAACGATAACTATAATGATAACTATGTTAGCATCCAGACCAACAACAATGACTATAACAATAACTATATTAGCGTCCACACCAATGGATGATAACTATAACGATAATTATATTAGCATCCACACAAACAACGATAACTATAACGATAACTATATTAGCGTCCACACCAATGGACGATAACTATAACGATAACTATATTAGCATCCAGACCACCGACGATAACTATGACGATAACTATAGCGATAACTATGTTAGCATCCACATCAACGCACAATATAGTTCTGTTTATTAAAATTGCTGCATTTTCGTTGGCTTTAAATGCTCGAGCTCTATAAAGCAGGATGGATTCTGATTGGCTGTCAATGTTTTTATCGTTCATCAGCTGCAAAAAAAAGTGTTCTTAAAGTGATTCCAACGATGTCGTTCCTTTGTGTCATTATCGTTTTTGTTGTTGTGTGAACTCTTATATTTAGAACGATTTTTAGAACTATATCTTTACTGTTATCTTTATAGTTATCGCTCCTTAACGGACGTTAAAAATATACGGTAAATGTTGAAAAGCCTTCTAACCTGATCGTTGTTTCTCCTGTTTCATCTGGCTTTATACTAAGTGTTTTTGTATTGGAGAACTCCAGCAAACTAGTTATACTGCGAGACCGTGAGGGTCGCGAATATGATCGTTTCGTCAGTCTGGAGCCCTGCAAACACTAACGAGTGTTGATGAGCTGGATTAATGGTGTAAAGTGTGTGTGTGTGTGTGTGTGATGTTTTCATCGCTGTGCTTGTAAGGAAGAGTTGTGCGGCGTGAAACCGAAGATTACGCTGTGTCTGGTGAGTAAGAACCGGTCATGTTTGTGTGTTTTGCGCTTTGTAGAAACTCATTCGACATGGTGTTGGGGGTTGCTATGGTTTCTGCTGTTGCTGTGGTTACAGTGGGTGTTCATTGGTAGTAGTTTTGGACTGTGTGAAGTGTGTGTTGTGTTTCATGCGTGTTGCGTGTTTCAGGCTCAGCTGGCCGAGCTGGAGCAGAGTCACAGCGCCAGCGAGCAGTCGGCCCGTCTGCGTGAGGACGCCCAGCGGGAGGCCGAG
This sequence comes from Chanodichthys erythropterus, assembly GCF_024489055.1. Classification (NCBI taxonomy): domain Eukaryota; kingdom Metazoa; phylum Chordata; class Actinopteri; order Cypriniformes; family Xenocyprididae; genus Chanodichthys; species Chanodichthys erythropterus. The sequence goes on from NC_090230.1 coordinate 28,679,896, forward strand.
AGACTGCGCGTCAGTCAGAGAGAGGCCGAGCGAACGCTGGCCGCGCGCGAGAGAGCTCACCGGCAGCGCGTCAAGGGTCTGGAGGAGCAGGTGTCCACGCTGAAAGAGCAACTGCAGCACGAGATACGCCGCAGAACGCCGTCGCTGCCGAGCTGATCCAACACTATGATTGACTCATTAACAGTGTTTTCTGTGGTTAATGTGCACAATGGCTGTTCTTTAAAGGATTAGTTCACTTCAAAATTAAAATTTCCTGATAATTTACTCTCCTCCATGTCATCCAAGATGTTCATGTCTTTCTTTCTTCAGTGGAAAAGAAATGAAGGTTTTTGAGGAAAACATTCCAGGATTTTTCTCCATATAGTGGACTTCACTGGGGTTCAACGGGTTGAAGGTCCAAATGTCAGTTTCAGTGCAGCTTCAAAGAGCTCTACATGATCCCAGACGATAAGACTCTTATTCCTCTACAGCAGGGATGGACAACTCCGGTCCTGAAGGGCCAGTGTCCTGCAGAGTTTATCTCCATCCCTGATAAAAACTCACTTGCTTATAACTTTCTACTAATCCTAAAGACCTTGATTAGCTGGTTCAGGTGTGTTTGATTAGGGTTGGAGATAAACTCTGCTGGACACTGGCTCTCCAGGACCAGAGTTGTCCATCCCTGCTCTAGAGAAACCATCGGACATTTACTACAAAAAATAAAAATTATATACTTTTTAACCACAAATGCTCTGTGATGCGCATAGGGGTGAATAAATTATCAGGAAATTTTAATTCTGAAGTGAACTAATCCTTTAATGATATATGACCTTTTTAAAGCCTGTTCACACCAAGGACGTACACTATAACAATAAAGATATAGTCAAAAAAATCATTCTAAATGTGAAAGAATAGCTGGGTTCACACAACTATAATGATAACGGCACAGAGGAACTATATCGTTGGAATCACAGAATGCTGATGGCAACAACATTAATTATGTTCATAGTTATTGTTCTTAGTGTGAACGGGCCTTTAGCCATATTTTTTTTGTTGTTGTTGTTGTTGTTGCTTTTTACAGAATACTGAAAGGGTGAATCTAATATTTAATGAATAGTAATATTTACCCCAAAAACCAAAATTATAAAAATGGTATTTTGCAAAACAAAGCTTATTTTTTTGACCAAGATTTGTTACATTGTGACACTATTATAATGACTATTAAGCACATTTTATTCTCTACTGTAATGCAAAAGAAAGGTTTTCTGGACATTTTTTTTTATGAATATGAATACTATTTAGTATGAATATAATACTGTCTAATAAGTGAATTGAACTTTCCCTGAACACTGACAAACGCTCGACACAAATACTTGAATATTTTATAGTAATATTTATAGTTTATGTGAATGTGACTCAGTCTGAGAACCGATTTTTTTGTAACGCGAACATGTTTATCACACTGAGATTAATTTGTCAAGCCAAGAATTCGCGATTCTCTGAAAATGTAAATTATACGCGTCAAAAGTCCGTTAGATTAAGTTCACGCGCTTGACATCGGCCGCGCGCACAGAGTTTTAACGGACTCTGACAGGAATGGCGCGAGTTACTGAGGTGAGATACGCCCAGCAAACACAATAACGTTGTAAAAACGTTTTTTTCACGTTGTGAAAAGGTCGTGATAACGTTTTAATCGGACGTATTTAATACAACAGATGTCGGGTTTTTTTTACGTTATAAATACGTTTTTTCACAACATTGCAGAAAAGTCTTTATAACGTTTTTATCACGTCTGAATGTCTCCTTGCAACGTTTTAAAAACGTACTTGACACGTCCAAACTGGTACTTCATATGCTGCCATCAAAATGTTTTTTTTAGTGTTATCTTTCCAGATAAAATGACTAAAACCATATAAAACAAATATATAAAACATAAATGTATAGTAAGATAAATACATTAAGTGGTGTATTTTATATTTCTTTATAATTCATCATAAGCTATTATGTCAGTTTACAACATTTCTGTAAATCTGAATATTCAGCAGAACTTTTTTACATTGCACTACCTTACCTGTAGAGCAGACCTCTGGTTGTTGTCCATTGTATAAGCCTACATTAACATATATGTAGGCCTAATAATTTATACTACACACAAATTTTGTCACTCATATTTATTCACAAAATGTAAAAAAAAGTAACATGATATGGAAAAAAAGGTAAATATGTAAATAAATAAAACACATGAAAATTATGCAATGACTGGCGAATTTAAATATGGGGTCATTAACAAATTCCAAGAAATTTCAGAGGACAGATGTTTTTACAGAAGAAAAAAACATTTAATTTGTAAATTGTAAAGTATTTCATTTTAAATAGATACAAATTATTTTATTGCGATTATAATAATTATATTTTAATCACTTGTTTGCAGTAAAACTAATGCTTATATTTTAAGGATTTTTTTCAACACAAATTACAGATATATAGGCATCGGAACTTAAATAATATATATTAAATAAGAAGTTTATTGTTCAATAAATACCTGATTTTGAGAAACTATGTTAGCGATTTCTCGTTTTTTCAGCGTTTTCATTGCATTTTAAATTTTTATGCCAGTAGGTGGCATCTAGGAGCTGTCTTAATGACATAGTAAACCCAAAAATGAAAATTATGTCAATATTATTACTCACCCTTGTGCTGTTCTACAATATTAAGACCCAATACTAATATTAGTAGGCCCGCTGTACTGTTTTAAACGTTTTAGTACCTCTCTGGGCACTGAAAGTGTAAATTAAAGGATTAGTTCACTTTCTGAATGACAATGTCCTGATAATTTAGTCACCCCATGTCATCCAAGATGTTCATGTCTTTCATTCTTCAGTCGAAAAGAAATGAAGGTTTTTGATGAAAACATTCCAGGATTATTCTCCTTATAGTGGTCTTCAATGGATCCCAGATGGTTGAAAGTCAAAATTACAGTTTCAGTGCAGCTTAAAAGGGCTTTAAATGATACCAGACAAGGAATAAGAATCTTATCTAGTGAAACGATCAGTCGTTTTCGAAAAAAAAAAAAAAAACTGTATATGATTTATAAACACAAATGATCGCCTTGCGAGTGCTCCTGTGTTGTGTATGCTTCAAAAGCTTACGCTGTATGTCCTACGCCTTCCCTATTCAACTTACGGAACGAACCCGGCACCAGTTCAGTTTTTTTCCGTACGTAGAATAGGGAAGGCATTGGATATACAGCATTTGAAGAATACGGAACATGAAAGCACTCGCAAGGCGATCATTTCTGTTTATAAAGCATATGCAGTTGTATTTTTAAAAAACGGCTGATCGTTTTGCTAGATAAGACCCTTATTCCCTTGTCTGGTATCACTGAAAGCCTTTTAAGTTGCACTGAAACTGTAATTTTGACCTTCAATCGTCTGGAGTCCACTGAAGTCCACTATAAGGAGAATAATCCTGGAATGTTTTCATCAAAAACCTTCATTTCTTTTTGACCAAAGAAAGAAAGACATGAACATCTTGGATGACATGGGGTGAGTAAATTATCAGGACATTGTCATTCAAAAAGTGAACTAATCCTTTAACTTGCTGGCAATGGAGGCCTCACTGAGCCATCAGATTTCAGCAAAAATATCTTAATTTGTGTTCCGAAGATCAACGAAGGTCTAACGGGTGTAGACTGACACAAGGGTGAGTAATTAATGATATTATTTTCATTTTTGGTTGAACTAACCCTTTAATTGCTGATCCAAACAGTTATAATGCCGAATTCTGTAACCCACTAAATTATGTGACCCTAGTAGGTTATAAGGTGTAGGTTATGGAAATTTATCATGGTTTTACCATGATTAAAAGCAAAAAAATATAGTCATTGTAGTAATTCCATGGTTACCACAAATGAACCATGGTTCTGCTAGAAAAACAGTTTTAACTATGGTATTTGTGTGATTATACAAATGGTAATCAATACGTCAAAAAAACAACAACAACAACAAAAAAAACAACAACAAGATTTTACTATAGTAAAACCATGGTTAATTATCAAAAGGGTAGGATTAGGGTTAGGTTTAGTCAGATTAGGTCAATGCAATGCCTATAGTCATATGATTTGGTAGGTCACAGAATTCGACACAACACCAGAAAGAAAGAATGTTATAAACATTTGTCTGCATGCACCCAATTCTGAAGCGAATAATAATATGCTAGTATACAGCAATCCATATGAGAAGTCTGGTGTTGAAGGTGGATCTGGAACTGACTTCTGTCCAGGTTGTCACAGCATCTTGTCTTCACAAACTGCCCTGAAATGCAATTCACACACCAACAATGATTGTTATTAATATAATGTGAGGCTCTTACATTCACAATGCTCAGTACTTTTTTTATTATCATCTGTCTCATTTTGAATTATGTTGGACCTTACTGTAGGTTGCTAACTCTATACCAAGTGTCCTCAATGCAGAGTTAAACAAGATGGCCATAGAGGACTCAAAAAATATTTGATGAATTTTTTGAAAACTTGATAAACTTTTGATCAAACTTTAACATGGAAGAATCTAGGAACATAAACAAGTTGTCACAGGGCCAACAAAATGTAGTATTCAATGTCAGGTTTATTAAAAAAAATAAATAAAAATAGAATAGAGGTGAAATGCAGAAATGAGAAAGAATAATATACAGAACATATATATGTGTGTATATATATGTGTATATATATATATACATATATGTGTATATATATATATATACATATATATGTATATATAGGCTATGTGTGTTTGTCTGAGTGTGTGTGTGTGTGTGTGTGTGTGTAAAAAAAGTCTTAAGATGCCAGCATTTACATTTGTAGCTTTACTTATTTAGTATTCCTCATACAATGTCACTTAATTATGTTTGGACGCAATAAATATAAATTATTCATATATCTGACGTTCCTGAAATCACAGTGCAATTTTAATCAATATTTATTTACCATGAAATATCAAAACATGTTTGAAATAACGTTAGTTTCACCCCATTTTCACGCTCCATATAAGTGACGTCACCGATTAACAGTACACCGCATACTTTTAAGTTATATTTTCTAATCATCCATTGACAAATTGCCAGAAAATCATTTACAAAACTATCAAAACCTCTAATCTACACATAAAATGTGATTAAAAGCCCAAACTTTCATAAATAAGAGTTTAAGTCAAGTTAGTCTACCTCTTAAAGTTAGCCTAACGGTTGAGATTCTAACGATCTTTTTCCAAAGACAACAAACCTTTTCTATGAAGAAAATATTCAACAGAAGCTTGTCAATTACATGTATGAACGTGTCAAGAACAGTTGTATGTATTATTTGTGTAATTTTAGGCACTAAACTTACCTGAAAGCAGTGAAAATAACAGTGACAGACGGTCGTGCTCTTGCTTGACACTTGTCAGTTGGTTGAGTTGCCGCCTGGTTGCCGCCCCGTTTCCATGGTGACTCCAATCCGATTGCTCACGGGACTCGAAATGTTAAATGCGCACGCCAATTAAACATGTCAAAAGTTAAGCAGCTATCGTTTACATTACAGCGTTAAAACAATAGGCTACTGATGGAGTCAAGGGCGTAGATTTGGTTTCAACATTGGGGGGTTGAGCGTTGGTATGCTGCCTGTTTTTTTTGTTTTTTTTAATTAAAAAAAAATCTGTTTTATGTGTAGCGTTATTGGATAATTTATTTCTTCTCTATCTATCTATCATAACTTTATGGAATATAACTATTCATCAAATTCTAACATAACGGAGTGATTCTAAAAATAAATAAATTATGTTATATATTGAAACTGCCAGTAGGTGGCAGCGATTCGACGTTTTAATGAGTGAGCTACTTAAATCGTTCATTCAGCCAATTCATTCAAAAATCAGATTAATTAAGGAAGAAAACAAACACCGATTTGAATACTTTTGTCACTAAGACGCTATTGAAAAATGAAGTAACAAAATAGATGGCTGTTTTAGTAATTGGTTACAGTTACACTGATAGTTATGGCTAAATTGCAATGGATTAGCTAGCTAAAATATATGTGGAGTGTACTTAACTATTACAATGTTTTCATACCTCCTTCTCAGTACATGCTTTATTCTTTTTAACGTCCCTCTTTGAACAGAAGTTTAATATAGTCGGCTGGGCAGCGGTTCTCTTCTTTTTTGGTGCTACCCGCTCTCATTCATTCAAACAGTAGAGCGCCACTGGCGTTGTTTTGGTGAAAATGCGATGCGCATTGGTTGGGCGTTACCAATCGGTTCAATGGAGGGGGGGTATTTTTTACTAATTAATTATGACAAACACATATTCGATTATAAACAAAATTATTGTTACAAAATAAATGAATTATACATATTTTAGTATAGATCTACTGTGATTTTCATGTTGAAATATTGGGGGGGGATTGTAACTGATGGATTTGAATATGGGGGGGGGGGGGGGGGGTTAAAATAATATAATATAATATAGCTTTATAATAATTACTTTTTATTTTTATTTTCTTTTTTTCTTTTTGACTAAAGAAAACATATGTTTTATATACCAGAAATGATCAACGTGGTAATAAAAGTAGGCTATAGGCTATTGCACAACAAATAATAAAAAAAACAGAATGTATGTGTTTTGGCCCTAGCATAGTCTTTGTTTTGACATGGTTGTATTTTGGTACTGTCATGACGTTTTTTAAACGTCGTATTCCAACGTGCAGATTACGTTATTTTAACACCTGAATAAAACGTCTCCCAAAAGTTGCAATTTGGTATAGTTTCGTTTTCGTAGTAGACAAACGTGATATTAACGTTTTTTTGGCTACTTAAAGAAAACATACCAGCTTGGTATTTTCACAACGTTTTTAAAACGTTTTATTTTGGTTACATTATTTTTTTATTTTAAAAAACGTTTTTAAAACGTTTTTAAAACGTTGTACTACAACATTACCTAATTGCAACCAAAATACAACGTTGTGAAAAGTTGTAAAAACGTTTTGTGTTTGCTGGGCGGCTATAACTTCAATAATACATTTTAAAGGCAATAATACATTTAAGAAAAATGGCATTTTTTTTAGTTTACTCTTCGTCTTTTATGTGTGAAATGCCTTTTTGTGTTGCTAGAATGATTTTTATACACATTAAAATGACTTGAAATGTCTTCAGCCTATTCTTTAAAAACGTTTCACGTAAACTCATGCCATTTAAATGTACAGTACAAAAATGTTTATTAATAAAATTGCAAAACTTTGTTTGGAACAGCTAATGTTACAGTAAATGGTGAGTATATTAAAGCTGAACCCAGACCGAGTTGTCTACGTTCAGTAGCGATCCCCAGCTAACTAAAATGTTCTATAAACGTTATGCTAACGTTTCCATTAAGTTATAGAAACACTTCTGAATTATCAAAACATCCAGTTTTTTAAACTTTTTTTCTTGGTTATGTGAACGTTAAAGAAACATTACATTTTATAATTTTGTAAACATTGTGGGAACGTTACTTTTCAATGTTCTCTGAACGTTCTGAAACTAGTAACAAAAAAAAAAACATTAAATGAGCGTCCAAATAACATGTTTCAGAAGAAAAAAAAGTTCCAGGAACGATATATATATATATATATATATATATATATATATATATATATATATATAAATAACGTTTTGTGTTAATGTTTTAAGAACATTATAAATGACCAGATAACTGAACAAACATTCTATTAACATTACTGGAATATATATATATATAATATATTTATTTTTTATTTTATTTTTTTTCATAACTTTGAGAGATCTTGCCAGAACGTTAGCTAAAGTTCTGAGAATGTTCCCTGTTAGCTGGGTCAGTGCTTACAGGCTTTGACCTCTGACCTGAGATCAGGTGTGAGGGTTTGAGTCTGGGTTCAGTATAACTCACCCCAAGACAAAATAAACAAGTAAACAACAACAACAGCACTGGACGACAAACAGTAATAATACAAAAAATGTGACATCTCTGTTCCTCCTGCACCAGTGTAACAGATACAACAGCACCAGTGGTGTGATACAGGTCAAATATTCAGATTATTACAGTAAATATCAGTTTACATGAGTCCAGAAAACATCAGATGCTGCTGGAGAATATATGAGAAGAGGAAAGTGTCTGATGGATTTAGGTCTGAAACACTCTACGCAAGAACACAAAAAAACCGCTGCATCCTGAAATGGGTCAGATCGCAAGTATGTTTTGCCACAAGGGGTGCTATAGTGAATGTTAGCACAAAATGTCTTCTTCTATGGTCACTTTTCCTTTTCAGCTCAATCAAGGAGTGACAGTCTGAGAACAATCTGGGTAAGTTAGTTAAACTATCGAGATGTTTATAGGTATGTATGTATAACGGCGCTGCGCACTAGCACATTGTGTTTGCATAGTTGCGTAGAAGATATTTTTGTCCTAAAGCATCTAATAGGCAGTACCAGGGCTAGTGTGTGTGTGTGTGTGTGTGTTTAACAGGATCCGCAGCTCTTGGCGCAGCTGCCGCCCATCGCCCCACACTGGCCACTGAGTGCAACTACACCGCAGCGTGAGAACTGATCGCGACACAGATCCGCTGCAGAGAAACAGATAACAAGTTAGTCTGCGTTCACCTAACGAGGGCAGCAAGACGACAAACACACACTCACCTCTCAGCAGCTCCTCATGGGCACACACCGTCCTCACGCAGATCTCCTTATTTATCACGTAAACCCTCCGCAGACTGAGAAACAAAGCACAAAGAGACTGTGAGTGTGTGTGTTTGTGTTTTTGAGTGTGTGTGTTTTGAGTGTGTCTGCTGACCTGTAGAAGCAGATGCTGTTGAGACACTGTTTACACGGCTGATGGACAGAATAGAGACGAGTGCAGGGATACTGTTCCTCACGACAGTCTACAAACACACAACAAACACATCAATGAGGTCCATGAGTCTTATTTGTCACTTTCTGCTTATGTGCTGCTCATGAAAATCAGAAATGCTGCCATGGCAACTAACTGAAATAAAATAAGCACTAAAATTACTAAAACTAATCAAACTGAAGCTGAATAGAAATATGTGCGATTTAAAGGGGCTGCAGCCTGAATCGGTGCATAGTTAATTATGCCCCAAAATAGGCAGTTAAAAAAATTTATTTAAAAAAATATATGGGGTATTTTGAGCTGAAACTTCAGACACATTCAGGGGACACCTTGTGTCAGACATATTACATCTTGTAAAAACTGGTTCTAGGGCACCTTTAAATAAGAAACTCACGATTGGAAGAAAAAATGACAGAAATGCGAGAAACTTGCAACTGAGAGAAAATAAAGAAAAGCGAGAAACTTGCAACTGAGAGAGAAACTCACAACTGAGAAAAAATACAGAATTGCGAGAAACTTGCAACTGAGAGAAAAACGTCAGAATTGCGAGAACTAAAGCCGAGTTCAGACTCTACGATTTTCAAAGTAGTCGGGTCACTGTTCTTTTCACACTGCATGACTATCTTGGCCAGCATTCAGTCGCTGATGTGTTCAAACTGCAAGATGGATCGGCGACAGAAGGTTTCACACTGCATGACTTTACAATAGGAAGAATCGCCGACAACTCTTGCACGCAAACTACGTTTCACAACCAAACACACGCGAGATGTGACAAGGAAACAACGCGATATCACTCGTACAGGACCGGAGTTATTATTATTATTATTATTAAAAACGGTTGCCCGCAAGAAGCTTGCAATACGAATTGCCTGTGCGCTGATTTGCAGCGAAAACAAGAAAAAGAAAAGAAGAATATGGAGGAGGAAATGGTTGGGGAGACTGTGGATTGAGTGTTCTGCAACCAGAGTTGGAGGTAAATAAATAACTTTTCAATGGGATGCTGTTGCGGATGGTCAAGCAAATGTATGTGCTTTGTTTCTTTTTGATATAATTGTAATGTTTATCTGAAACAAAGCCATGCTTGCACACTCGCGTGAACGAGCACCGATTTGCCTGTGATTACAACTGAGAAAAACTTGTGAGAAACTCACAACTGAGAGAAAAACGCCAGAATTGCGAGAAACTTGCAACTTAGAGAAAAACTTGTGAGAAACTCACAACTGAGAGAAAAACGTCAGAATTGCGAGAAACTTGCAAATGGAAAGAAAAAAGAATTGTGAGAAACTTGCAACTGAGAGAAAAACTCAGAATTGTGAGAAACTCACAACTGAGAGAAAAACTTGCGAGAAACTTGCAACTGAGAGAAAAACTTGTGAGAAACTTGCAACTGAGAAAAAAGACAGATTTGCGAGAAACTTGCAACTGAGAGAAAAACTTGCGAGAAACTTGCAACTGAGAGAAAAACTTGCGAGAAACTTGCAACTGAGAGAAAAACTTGCGAGAAACTTGCAACTGAGAAAAAAACTTGTGAGAAACTCACAACTGAGAGAAAAACGTCAGAATTGCGAGAAACTTGCAAATGGAAAGAAAAAAGAATTGTGAGAAACTTGCAACTGAGAGAAAAACTCAGAATTGTGAGAAACTCACAACTGAGAGAAAAACGTCAGAATTGCGAGAAACTTGCAACTGAGAGAAAAACTTGTGAGAAACTTGCAACTGAGAAAAAAGACAGATTTGCGAGAAACTTGCAACTGAGAGAAAAACTTGCGAGAAACTTGCAACTGAGAAAAACTTGCGAGAAACTTGCAACTGAGAGAAAAACTTGCGAGAAACTCAACTGAGAGAAAAACGTCAGAATTGCGAGAAACTTGCAACTGAGAGAAAAACTTGCGAGAAACTTGCAACTGAGAGAAAAACTTGCGAGAAACTTGCAACTGAGAGAAAAACTTGCGAGAAACTTGCAACTGAGAGAAAAACTTGCGAGAAACTTGCAACTGAGAAAAAAACTTGTGAGAAACTCAAAACTGAGAGAAAAACGTCAGAATTGCGAGAAACTTGCAACTGAGAGAAAAACTTGCGAGAAACTTGCAACTGAGAGAAAAACTTGCGAGAAACTTGCAACTGAGAGAAAAACTTGCGAGAAACTTGCAACTGAGAAAAAAACTTGTGAGAAACTCACAACTGAGAGAAAAACGTCAGAATTGCGAGAAACTTGCAAATGGAAAGAAAAAAGAATTGTGAGAAACTTGCAACTGAGAAAAAAACGTCAGAATTGCGAGAAACTTCAGAATGGAAAGAAAAAAGTCAGAATTGCGAGAAACTTGCAACTGAGAAAAACGTCAGAATATGCGAGAAAATTGCAAATGGAAAGAAAAAGTCAGAATTGCGAGAAACTTGCAACTGAGAAAAAAAGTCAGAATTGCGAGAAACTTGCAACTGAGAGAAAAATGTCAGAATTGCGAGAAACTTGCAAATGGAAAAAAAATGTCAGAATTGCGAGAAACTTGCAAATGGAAAGAAAAAAGTCAGAATTGCGAGAAACTTGCAAATGGAAAGAAAAAAGTCAGAATTGTGAGAAACTCGCAACTGAGAAAAAAAGTCAGAATTGCGAGAAACTTGCATCTGAGAAAAATGTCAGTATTGTGAGAAACTCGCAACTGAGAAAAAAAGTCAGAATTGCGAGAAACTTGCATCTGAGAAAAAAGTCAGTATTGTGAGAAACTTGCATCTGAGAAAAAAGTCAGTATTGTGAGAAACTCGCAACTGAGAAAAAAGTCAGAATTGCGAGAAACTTGCATCTGAGAAAAAAGTCAGTATTGTGAGAAACTCGCAACTGAGAAAAAAGTCAGAATTGCGAGAAACTTGCATCTGAGAAAAAAGTCAGTATTGTGAGAAACTCACAACTGAGAAAAACGTCAGAGTTGCAAGAAACTTGCAAATGAAAAGAAAAAAGTCAGAATTCTGAGAAACTTGCAACTGAGAGAAAAACGTAAGAATTGCGAGAAACTTGCAAATGAAAAGAAAAAAGTCAGAATTCTGAGAAACTCGCAACTGAGAGAAAAACTTGTGAGAAACTTGCAACTGAGAGAAAAGTCAGAATTCTGAGAAACTCGCAACTGAGAAAAAAACTTGTGAGAAACTTGCAACTGAGAGAAAAGTCAGAATTCTGAGAAACTCGCAACTGAGAGAAAAATGTGCGAGAAACTTGCAACTGAGAAAAAAACTTTGCTGAAAAAAATTGCGAGAAATAAAGTGAGAAAGCTATTTTTTATTCCGTGGCAGAAACAAGCTTCCATACATAAAAAAAAAAAAATGACTAAAACTTAAAAGTTAAAATGCAAACTGAAATATACAAATAAAAGCAATTTTTAGTATTAAATTGTATATATTTTTGTATATACAAAAAAATAATTTAATAGTATATGAATAATAACGCGGTGGGTTAGTTTGACCCGTGATGCGCTCTTACCCAGCGGTCCAGGTTCAGTCGGCTCCGTCTGGAAATCCACCGCTGGAATAAAAACACTTTTATATTAGTCTCATATTTTAATTATAAAGCACCATTAAAAACTACACAGTAAAGTCAGAGAAGAAAGCAGAGTCGCACCGGTCTGTCCTGGTCCTGCCGTCTGAGCTTGTAAAACCTGCTGAGAAACGGCTGGATCTGATGAGAAAAACAACAGCTTCAGCTTCATGAGCTCAGATATGAGAGATATTTCTTCTCAAGGATGATCTATGGATCTCTCTGAGGGACACTTACAGAAGTATGGATCATAACTGTTGCCAGTACCTGTTGAGATCAAACACAATAATCCATGTTTAGTGTTTGTGCATCATTAACAGAGTCAGAATCCATGATGGACTCACCAAAGATGTCTAAATAATCATCGTAGTTCTGATCCTGAGCCAGAACCAGACCTGCAGAACAAACCCATCAGAGGTCAGAGAGTGCGTGTGAGAGAGTGTGTGTGTGTGTGTGTGTGTGTGTGTCTCACCTGGCACTGACAGCAGAAGCAGGTAACAGAGTTTCATAGTGTCTGTAGAAACAAACCCACAGACAGAAAATGATTGTAGTTTATTTACTCCTGATCATTTTCACCATTACATGACAGTCTGTCTATCTATCTATCTATCTGTCTGTCTGTCTGTCTGTCTGTCTATCTATCTATCTATCTATATGTCTGTCTATCTGTCTATCTATCTATCTATCTATCTATCTATCTATCTATCTATCTATCTATCTATCTATATGTCTGTCTGTCTGTCTATCTATCTATCTATATGTCTGTCTATCTATCTATCTATATGTCTGTCTATCTATCTATCTATCTGTCTATCTATCTGTCTATCTATCTATCTATATGTCTGTCTATCTATCTATCTATATGTCTGTCTATCTGTCTATCTATCTATCTATCTATCTATCTATCTATCTATCTATCTGTCTGTCTGTCTGTCTGTCTGTCCTCCTGCGGCCCCAGAGAAGAATGTGCTCGTGTCTTTCTTCTGCTTTTCTCCTTTTCTCAGAAACGACCCTCATGCTGCCGCAAACATTCCTGTCTGTCTCTCGGCTCTTTTCCTAGAAGCCATTTTCTGTACCATTAATTTCCCTTCTTCTCCCCTCTCTCTCTCCCTCTCTCTCTCTCATTTCTTCTGACCCCCCGGTGAGATGAGGTCGTCACGAAGAAGGAAAGACACTCTGATGGAATGAGAGACACAGACGGAGAGAGAGACAGACATTCCCATTAAAGCCATATTTTTTCAGCTTGTAATATCAAACCATGAATCGTCTCACAGATATTGATCTGTTTAGCAGAACACACACACTCTCTCAATGTAAATACAGTCTGTGTGTGTGTGTGTGTGTGTGTGTGTGTGTGTGTGTGTGTGTGTGTGTGTGTGTGTGTGTGTGTGTGTGTGTGTGTGTGTGTGTGTGCAGACATTCCTCAGCATGTGTGTGTTGTAGCATATGCTGAAGCTCACATCTGGGAGTCATTAAACCCCCTTTAGACCCTCCCCCAACACACACACACACACACACACACACACTCTCTCACACACACACTCATGTGTTCTGCTCTCTTCAATAACTCTCATCTCTTTCATTAAAACATAACAGTCTTCATTTTTCTTTAAAATACTCTTGCTCTATTTTAAAAACTCTTCATGTCTCTCTCTCTCTCTGTGTGTGTGTGTGTGTGTGTGTGTGTGTTTATGTTGGCTGTTTTGTCATTCGCCCCTGGCTGTAATCCGGCCCTTCCTCCCCCAACAGACTCCATCTCAAAACTTTAAACACTCAAATGATCTATTAAATCGTGTCTTTCAGATAATAAGTGTGCTCATTAACTCGTATTGATCCGTAAACTCTGTTCTGTACACAAGCTTCATTTTCACACACGTTAAACTATGACTCAAATGACAAGCACAGTTAGAGAAAACTCTCTCTCTGAGGTCAGATGTTTAAATGTAATATACTAAAAACGATATTTAAGAATGAATGCGCTCACCTTTAATTCAGTCCTTTATTCCTCGAGTGATGCTCAAGTCTCGGCGTGTCTGAAGTTTCAGCGTCGCCCCGCCTCCGGTCCCGCCCACCGCGCGCAACTCCGCCCACGACTCCTCCCTCCCCGAGTCACGCCGATCACTGCTGACAGGAATGCGAAACTCCATCCTTCCTCATCCAAAACCGTGAATATAACGCTAATATATCTTCATTAAACTAATATACATTATTCAACTCATATATAACTATTTTTGATTGTCAGATAAAAACTACAATTTGTTAGCTCATATATTTTGTCAATATGTTTAGGTTTAGAAATTATTTTTAAAACAATATATGATGGCAAACGTCAGAAAACTGAAAATCCACAGATGATACACTCAACATGAATATGATAAATATCATCTATCTACAGTAATTCACATCACTGAATAAACTGATTCATTTTCAGTACGCAAGACACTATTTAAATGTCTATAATTCCGTAATTCCAGATATCAAATATGTGGTCACTTCAGTCTGTTGTTGAGCATTTCTCTTTATAATAGTGATTTTACATAATGATATTTAATAAAACTCTCAACCTAACTTTAGATATCAAGTCTTGTTTAATGAAAAATGTCAGTGAAGTGAGTTTATGCATAAAACAAGAACAAATATCTGCCAGTGAAAACAAAAAATATTCTTCTTTAGTACTTTTTAAGATCATCTTAAGAACATCTAAATGTACTGTGTTATTTTGAGACACCATGAAATATGAACTAAAATGTGCTTTTAATATACTATTGTTACATGTACACTCTGTTTTGGACTTCTTGTTGTTCCATTTCCCGCCACTAGTTTATCACCATGGTTACTGAGCACTCCGATCATCACATTCAGCTGTGTCTAATCACTACCTTGTTATCCCCTGTATATAAGCCCTGTGTTTCCTGTCATGTGTTGTCGGTGTTGTGCATGTTAATGTTGGTGTATGTTCCTGTTTTCTCCTGTGCATTATCTAGTAAAAGTCTTGTTTTATATATATCTCCTCGTCGTGTGCTTAATACACCAGCAACCGTAACAACTATCTCTGTATTTAAAAAATATATTTAGATGGTGTCTCAAAATAGCACAGTTGAGTACACTTAGATGATCTTAAGAGGTACTAAAGAATATTTTTTTTGTATATTAAGTACAAAATTAGTGTGCGAAAATAGAGCACTTTAAGTACATACACTGTTAAATGTCACTGTAGATTTAGCAGCACGTTACTGTAAAAATACAAGAAAACCGTTAACAGTGTAGAGAAGTGTACTTTTTTTCACCTGGGTTACGAGCAGTACCTGTTGGCCGCGTTCGGATCCATCGTCGACCTCAAACACTGACCTTCACCAGCCTTCAGCTCTTTACAGATGAGTTACGCTCTACGTACAACAGTAGTAGTTTCTGTAGTAATGGACATGAAGTACACAGAGCTTCAGATGTTTCAAACCCAAACAAACTTTCATTCTTGATATATTTTCTAAAAACACTGATTTATACTACTGTTAGTCTTGATATTTACCCTTCATTGTATTATTTTGATGAATAAACACTGAAAGAGTAAGAGTTTTTTTTGAGTAAGAAAATATGAAGAAAAACCCACCAAAGAGCTGCCAGCCCCAAAGTCTCACAAGTATTTACATCACAAAAGCGGTTTGATTTAAGATATTTACAGTCCGGCAAACCAGAAGCTCCATGATCCTGTCGGTTTGCTGCGGGTGATCGGAGACGATCTCAATGTTCAATCCTCTACGGGACCACATGACTGGTTAAAAACACATTTATGTTACAATAATTTCTATGATTCGTTCTTCAAAAAATAGACTCAAAATCAACAAATGAAGAAAACGTCACGCGTCGCTCAAGACAGTTGTGATTTTTTTTTTCTTTTCGCCCAATGAAGCATTTCCAGGAACAAATGAAATTGATCAATAAATACAAACACTGCAGAGACATGAAGTCAGACTGTACAGAAACGCAGAAGAGCATCCGTGGCCCACAGACACGAGGAGAGATCCGTGGAGGAGACAGGTGAATCACACAGAGAGAGCAATAGAAGTGATTTCTTCCAGTCCACAAAGGATGAGGACAAAATAGATCCATCAATGGAAGATCCCATCTTTCTGAAGTTTATCAAGATGAATCAAATAGCTGTGATGTTCATGTCTTTCTTTCATAAGTCGAAAAGAAATGAAGGTTTTTGATGAAAACATTCCAGGATTATTCTCCTTGGAGTGGACTTCACTGGGCTCCAAATGGTTGAAGGTCAAAATTAGTTTCAGTGCAGCTTCAAAGAGCTTTAAACGATACCAGACGAGGAATAAGAGTCTTATCAAGAGAAACCATCGGCCATTTTAGAAAAAATACAACTGTATATGCTTTATATAAACAAATGATCGCCTTGCACGTGTTTCTGCCAAAACCGCACTTTCGTATTCTTCAAAAAGCTTACGCTGTATGTCCTACACCTTCCCTATTCTACTTACAGAATAAATGCAGCGCCAGTTCTGTTTTTTCCGAAATTCTCCTAAAAACTGACAGCTCTTTTCCGCTGATGATCACTTATGAGCCTTCGCTTCTTCTGACCATCATAAAGACAAGTGCATTCACACACTTCAACAAAAACACACTTTCTGTGTAAAAAACACTTCAGTTCGCCCAATTCAGGCAAAACACACTTCTTATGAAAATACTACTCTATTAATTTACTACGAATGCGCCACTCCTGTGACCTGGAAATTGATGGGTCAGACAGTAGGTTAAAGATCTGGCCGTCTGGTGCAGTCATAACAACCTGGAGCTGAACACACTCAAAACAGTGGAGATGATAGTGGACTTCAGGAGAAACACTCCAGCATTATTCCCACTCTTCATCATGGACAGCACTGAGGCAGCAGTGGAGTCATTCAGGTTCTGGGCTCCATCATCTCTCAGGACCTGAAGTGGGAGTTCCACATAGACTCCAGCATGAAAAAGTCCCAGCAGAGACTGGACTTCCTTCTCCAGCTGAGGAAGTTCAACCTGCCACAGGAGCTGCTGGAACAGTTCTACTCTGCAATGTCGACAGAACCGGGCTTATATGGTCACACTTCCTCGTTCTGGGTAACACTTTATAATAACGTTCAGTTATAAGTCATTTGTGACTTATTAGTTAATGATTAACAAATAATTTACAAAACATGAATATACATTTATAAATGATTTATAAGTTATATACTAATACTTTATTAATGTTTTATTCATTCAGTTACAAGTCATTTATAAATTATTTGTTAACTACGAACAAATCATTTACAAAACATGGCTATACATTCATAAATGATTAATAAGTGATATGTTAACATTTTATGAATGTTTAATTAATTCAGTTATGAGACATTTATAAGTTATTAGTTGATGATGAACAAATCATTTACAAAACATTACAATATACGTTCATAAATCATTAATACATGTTATGCTAACAATTTACAAATCTTGTTAAATAAATCAAACAGATCATTAGTAGATAGTTTATAAGTTATTAGTTAAGACATTATTTATCACATTGAAGTATTTATGACAATAGTTTTAGTATCATTATCTCAATAAACAATTGTTAATCATGAACAAATTGTCAGGACTGAAAACTCGAGATTCAATTGCAAGTGACAAAACTCCTTTATTAAGGAAATGCACCAGAAAAAGTGAACAACGTGAGTGGTCGGAAGACTGGTACAGCTGGTTCTTTGGCGGCACAGGGACTACAATGGGCTGATCCCCAAACGCAATCCAGCGCTGATCACCAGACGAGATAAACATCCACTCTGAACAGCAGCAGGAACCCAGGAAACGAAAGGCAGAACTGAAAGGAACACAGCGTGAGCACACAGAACAATCCGACAGTGAACGAACAAACACAGAGACATTAAATAGCAGTGCTGACAAGCAACAGCTGCCGCTGATCACCAATCAGCGCTCGTGAGTTGCCCAGCAACGACACGTGACAGTCAAGACACACACAACCACACACACACACACACACACACACACACACACAATAACAACAGAACGGAATCCACAGACCTGCGAACCGTGACAGTACCCCTCTCCCTAGGAACGCCTCCTGGCGTTCCCGTGGACCGTTACCTGTCGATTGAATTCATCGATAAGAGAGTGATCCAATATGTCTCTCGCAGGCACCCAACTTCTCTCCTCCGGGCCGTAACCTTCCCAGTCCACCAAGTATTGAAATCCGCGTCCCCTCCGCCTTGAGTCCAGAATACGTTTAACCGAATAGACAGGTTCCCCATCTACGAGACGTGGCGGGGGGGGAACCGGGGCAGGCGGATTAAATGGTGAACGAAAAACAGGCTTAATTTTGGACACATGAAATACCGGATGAATTCTCCTGTACGCCGGAGGGAGTTTGAGGCGAACTGCCACTGGACTAAGGATCTTAGTGACAGAAAACGGGCCAATGAATTTAGGAGCAAGCTTATTACAAACGGTGCGAAGAGGAATGTTCTGGGTAGAAAGCCACACCTTTTGACCAACGACGTATTCGGGAGGCTTTGACCGGTGGCGATCGGCCTGAGCCTTAGTGCGCTCCCGCACCTGGAGGAGAGCCGTTCTAGCCTTCCTCCAAGTGCGAGAACACCTCTGGACAAAAGCGTGAGCGGAGGGGACCGCGACTTCGGATTCCAAACTCGGAAAAACAGGTGGCTGGTATCCTAAACTACCTTCAAACGGAGTAAGGCCCGTGGACGATACAGGTAACGAGTTATGCGCGTACTCAACCCAGGAGAGCTGTTGGCTCCAGGAGGAAGGATTCTGAGAGACCAAACATCGCAACACTCGTTCCAAATCTTGGTTGGCCCTCTCAGTTTGACCGTTGCTCTGAGGATGGTAACCCGAGGAAAGACTAACATTCGCCCCCAGTAAGCGACAAAACTCTCTCCAAAATTTGGACACGAATTGGGGACCCCTGTCAGAAACCACGTCCTTCGGGAGGCCATGAATGCGAAAGACATGATCAATGACAGCAACCGCTGTCTCCCTGGCAGAAGGTAATTTGGGCAGGGGAATAAAATGAGCCGCCTTCGAGAACTGGTCCACCACGGTTAAAACCACCGTGTTGCCCTGGGAGGGAGGGAGGGCAGTAACGAAATCTAACGCAATATGGGACCAGGGTCTCGAAGGAACTGACAACGGCTGAAGGAACCCTGCTGGAGGTCGATTGGAAGTCTTACCAACAGCGCAAACTGAACAGGCCAAAACAAAACCACGAATATCTTGAGCCATAGAAGGCCACCAGAATCGTTGCTTAACCAAATAAGCGGTACGATTGACCCCTGGATAACAAGCGACCCTGGAACAATGACCCCAACGGATAACATCGGACTGCAAGTTCTCAGGCACAAATAAACGACTCGGTGGACAACCGGACGGAGGCGTTACCCCTTGTAAGGCACTGCGGACCTTCGATTCGATCTCCCAAATGACCGCAGAGATGACCAGTCTCTCCGGTACGATGGAATCGGGAGACGGACGCTCGGAACGATCAAAAATACGAGACAAGGCATCGGGCTTGGTGTTTTTGGAGCCCGGGCGGTACGAGATGGAAAAATCAAAACGACCGAAAAAAAGAGCCCACCGAGCCTGCCTAGAGTTCAAGCGTTTAGCAGATCTAATGTACTCTAGGTTCTTGTGATCGGTCCAGACGATAAAAGGTACCCCCGACCCCTCTAACCAATGACGCCACTGTTCCAAGGCCAACTTAACTGCCAACAGCTCTCTGTTACCAATATCGTAGTTGCGTTCGGTGGGAGTCAAACGATGGGAAAAATAAGCGCAAGGGTGCATCTTACCTTCCGCAGAAGAACGCTGGGAGAGAACCGCTCCAGCCCCAACCTCTGACGCGTCGACCTCCACCACAAACTGACGAGAGGGATCAGGGGTCACCAAAATGGGAGCCGAAACAAAGCGGCTTTTTAGGTTGGAAAATGCAGCCTCGGCTGCACTAGACCACCTGAACGTCAGCTTGGTGGAGGTCAAGGCAGTCAAAGGAGCGGCCAGCTGGCTGTAATTGCGAATAAAACGCAGGTAAAAATTGGCAAAACCCAGAAACCTCTGTAGGGCCTTACGGGAGTCTGGAGTTGGCCAATCCACCACAGCCTGAATCTTGTCGGGATCCATACGCACTCCCTCGGACGACACGATGAACCCCAAGAACGGAACTGACTGTGCATGAAAAACGCATTTCTCCGCCTTGACAAAAAGCCCATTCTCTAGCAGCCTCTGAAGCACTCGTCTGACATGCTGAATGTGTTCCTGGAGAGACGAAGAAAAAATCAATATGTCATCCAGGTAAACATAAATGAACTGATCAACCATGTCTCTCAGCACGTCATTGATGAGTGCTTGGAAGACCGCGGGAGCGTTGGAAAGCCCAAAAGGCATAACCAAGTATTCAAAGTGCCCCCTGGGGGTATTAAAAGCGGTCTTCCATTCATCCCCCTCCCTGATGCGAACCAAATGATAGGCGTTGCGGAGGTCCAGCTTAGTAAAAAAGGAAGCTACCTGCAACCGCTCGAAAGCTGAAGACATCAGCGGCAAAGGATACGTATTCTTTGCCGTGATGTTATTCAACCCCCGATAGTCAATGCAAGGCCGCAGGGAACCATCCTTCTTACCCACGAAGAAAAACCCCGCGCCCGCCGGAGATGAGGAAGGGTGGATGATCTTGGCTGCTAAAGAATCAGAAATATATTTCTCCATGGCCTCCCTCTCCGGAACGGAAAGCGAGTATAACCTGCCCTTACCTGGCAATAAGTCTATGGCACAGTCATAGGGACGATGTGGAGGAAGAGAGGCAGCTCCAGACTTACTGAACACTTCCTTCAGGTTCAGGTACTCCTTGGGCACGTTAGACAGGTCCATGGATTCCTCCTGCAACACAGAACACAACACAGACGAACAGGCAGACACCAAACAACACGCATGACAAAAACTGCTCCACGCACGAACAGTGTTCAGTTGCCAGTCAATGTGAGGGTTGTGACGTGACAGCCAGGGATGACCCAACACCACAGGAGCCAGAGGGGAACTGATTAAAAACAGTTTAATCTCCTCCGTATGATTACCCGAAGTGATGAGTCTTATGGAAACGGTGCTCTGGATGAGTGAGGGCATAACCTGTCCACTGAGTGCTTGCACGGTGATAGGCTGAGGTAACGGAACCACCGGAATACCCAGCTGACCCGCCAGCGAAACGTCAATAAAACTGCCCTCCGCTCCTGAGTCCACCAAGGCCTGGCAGTTATGGAAAGCGTTGGCCCATTGTAGTCTGACCAGGAGGAGAGTCGCTGAAGAGGATTTCTCAAAAGAAACTCCACCCGTCAATAGCCTCAAGTCTACTGACGGGCTCTGGCTTTTACCGGACAGTTAGAAACAACATGTCCACTTGCTCCACAGTAGAGACACAATCCATTAGTCCGTTGACGCTCTCTCTCCTCCCTGGTCAGCCGGGTTCTGCCCACCTGCATGGGTTCGTGATCTAAAACGGGGCTGACCGTGTCGCCGGCGAACTCCCGCTCCAGGAAGGAACATGAACGCCTTTGTTGATTACGACGTTGCAGACGGCTATCCACTCTAATGGCTAATTCGATCAGTCCATCCAGAGTTGTGGGTAAATCCAACCCGACGATCTCCCGTTGGACACGGTCAGCCAACCCATGCAGGAAGTGGTCCCACTGTGCCTTCTCGTTCCATCCTGTCTCTGCCGCTAGGGTGCGAAAATCAATGGAATAGTCAGTAACTGAACGATCACCTTGTTGCAACTCCGTCAGTTTACGGGCCGCTTCACGTCCCGAAACGGATCGATCAAACACCCTTTTTAACTCCTCTGTGAAAGACTGGAAGGAGGCGCAGCATGATGATTGACTCTCCCACACCGCTGTTCCCCAGAGCGCAGCGCGTCCCGACAGCAACGTGATCATTAACGCCACCTTGGACTGCTCCGTAGGAAACGACGTGGGTTGAAGAGTGAAAAACAACGAGCACTTCGTCACAAAAGCTCGACATAAATGTGGCTCACCAGCATATTGGGCAGGAGGTGGAAGACGGGGCTCTGCGCGATGATCCGGCTGTGCTGCGGAGGGGGGAACAGACGGCGGGGTGGGCACAGTGGGCGCTCCGCTGATGTTCGATCTAAGTTGCTGGAGCTGGGCAGTAACCTCCGACACCTGTGCCACCAAAGCTTGTACCGCGCGACCCGTAGCCAAGATCTGTTCATCCTGTTGATCCAAACGAGTATTGTTACTAACAATGAAGTTTCTCCACTCACCACTTGCTGAATCCATCGTGGTCGGATTGTTATGTCAGGACTGAAAACTCGAGATTCAATTGCAAGTGACAAAACTCCTTTATTAAGGAAATGCACCAGAAAAAGTGAACAACGTGAGTGGTCGGAAGACTGTGGTACAGCTGGTTCTTTGGCGGCACAGGGACTACAATGGGCTGATCCCCAAACGCAATCCAGCGCTGATCACCAGACGAGATAAACATCCACTCTGAACAGCGGCGAAACTCCAGACGAGATAAACATCCACTCAGAACAGCGGCAGGAACCCAGGAAACGAAAGGCAGAACTGAAAGGAACACAGCGTGAGCACACAGAACAATCCGACAGTGAACGAACAAACACAGAGACATTAAATAGCAGTGCTGACAAGCAACAGCTGCCGCTGATCACCAATCAGCGCTCGTGAGTTGCCCAGCAACGACACGTGACAGTCAAGACACACACAACCACACACACACACACACACACACACACAATAACAACAGAACGGAATCCACAGACCTGCAAACCGTGACACAAATGTTGAACAAATCATTAGTAAATGATCCGAATATGATTTATTGATGAAGTTGTAAGCTGGTCTGTGTTCAAAAGCACAAACATTCAGGTATGCTAAAGCACTATTTTTAAGAAGAGTAATTTATTTGTTTTGAAGTGGATGAACATTTATTAATGCCTTACAGCCAGGTGATTCCAGTGGATTATATTAAATCCTTTCACTCATCAGCACAGGCTTGTGTTCTGTGTGGAGTGTGTGGGGTCTAGTGATGAAGTCATCCTCTGATCCGGATTTACCTTCCACTGAAGCTCACATCAGGTGCACAGAGTTAAACACTCCATATGTGTCAGAGAAGACAGCTGTCTATACCCTCACCAGTCAGCACTTACACTGCAGTACACACTACAAAGTGTTCAACACCTGTTATAGATGATGTGTAAATGCATGAATAAATCATTTGCAAAGCTTTCTGCATACCCTATTCTAAAGTGTAAACTATTCATCACTTATAAATGTGTTACACATCATTTGTAGACCTTTCTTACCTGTTACAAATTATTTGTATATGTACACAAGTCATTTATAACACTTTCTGCATACCCTATTCTAAAGTGTAAACTATTCATCACTTATAAATGTCTTACATATCATTTGTAGCTGTTACATGATCCATCTCATTCCATCACTTTACCCAAGCCTAAACTTTACATTATTAAAAAAAAAAAAAAAAAAAAAAAAAAAAAACACGGTCACTCTGCCACCGTTTAACCAACACTTAATCATTTAATTTTTATTTTGTTTTTAATGGAACAGCTCCTCATCATAACATGAAAACGCACCATAAACCGATAATAAACGTAGTCCATTATTTCGTGCACTTTTTTTAGTCTTCAGAAGTCAAACGATGCAATTGTGTAAGGAAAAGATTCTTATAAAGTAATATAACCATTATACATTAATCGTATCTATCCGCCGTTTCATAACTTTCAAAATTGGCGCTTCTCACACGTTCTCACAATACGACACAGTTTGCGGCAGTGACGTCAAACCTTGCTCCTTATTGGCTGTCACCGGCTGTCACATGTGATTTTCGACTACCATAGAGTGTTTGCGACATGCCGAATTTCAGTTGCTGTGTTATTCACATTATTCAGCGCGACGGTTAAAAGGATGAAATGCAGATCAGAGGAATGTTTGCAGCAATTAAACACTTTAATTTCATTTTGTAACTCAAACAAAATTATGATTTGCTGTCATTTCGCTGGTATTGTAGCACATACTTAGTTTTGTCTGATTTGCATAACGTTACTGTTTTTTGTAATGTTTTAAATAAATGATTGTGACTAACGTACATTTATCTGCCTGTTATACTACTTATATTGTCAAAATGATTATGGTTAAGGTTATAGGGTGGAGTAGGGAGCTTAAAATTATTCTTTTTATACAACAGTATATCAACTAAGATAACAGTCACTGTAAATATATCAATATTGCGTTTTTATTTTTGTGAAGTGGCTAAATGTGGTCATGTTTAGATATAAGAGGTGAGTTAGGGGCTCAAAGATATCTATATAATAGTAAAATATATTTGCATAAAAATATTATAATTTTATATAAAAATATATAATTTAAATATTGGGATTCGTATAGATTTTTAGCCTGGTAATACCAGACTCTGCTACTTCACTTTGCTTCGTAGACAGAGTCTGGAATGGCATAATAGAGAAGTGTTTTCTCTCTCGCCAGGGGGCGCTTGTCTGAAGTTTAAAATCATTGGTTACCCGTAAGCCAATCAGATACGTTTAGTTATGACGTATGTTATGTGCCTGTACAGCCGCATCGAAGCACAGACATCATGCATCGAACTCAAATCTATGATTGAACTTCCACTGTAAACCTGTTGTAAACACATGATAAAACAAATGTTTATCAAACACTCTTCTTGTTCTGGCTTCAGTTTGGAAAAGAGTTGAATGTTCTCCATAACAGAGCGAATTGCATCCCGTGTCTCGTTTCCCATTTCCGCGGTCGTTTCGGTTTTCGATTTCTCTAACCTACAATGTAAAACTCGGCGCTTAGCATCTACGTCACGGCTCTCAGCCCGCCCTCTGTTCGTTGATTGGCCCGGCTGTTTCCAGACCGGTGGTAAACAGAAAGCTCTGACGCTGTATCAGACTGAGTACAGAAGCGAAATGAAATTGAGCGGAAGTAGGAAGTCTGACGTAGTCAGGCTAATAGATTTTTAGATCCTGTAACTGAAAGGTATACTTTGCATATGGCAAATAAATGGTAAATTTACAGATTTTAGTTTGTACATAATTTATAAAGAAGATCTGCAAATGATTTGTAAGACATTTATAAGTGATGAATAGTTTACACTTTAGAATAGGGTATGCAGAACGTGTTATAAATGACTTGTATACATATACAAATAATTTGTAACAGGTAAGAAAGGTCTACAAATGATATGTAAGACATTTATAAGTGATGAATAGTTTACACTTTAGAATAGGGTATGCAGAAAGCTTTGCAAATGATTTATTCATGCATTTACACATCATCTATAACAGGTGTTGAACACTTTGTAGTGTGTACTGCAGTGTAAGTGCTGACTGGTGAGGGTATAGACAGCTGTCTTCTCTGACACATATGGAGTGTTTAACTCTGTGCACCTGATGTGAGCTTCAGTGGAAGGTAAATCCGGATCAGAAGATGACTTCATCACTAGACCCCACACACTCCACACAGAACACAAGCCTGTGCTGATGAGTGAAAGGATTTAATATAATCCACTGGAATCACCTGGCTGTAAGGCATTAATAAATGTTCATCCACTTCAAAACAAATAAATTACTCTTCTTAAAAATAGTGCTTTAGCATACCTGAATGTTTGTGCTTTTGAACACAGACCAGCTAACAACTTCATCAATAAATCATATTCGGATCATTTACTAATGATTTGTTCAACATTTGTTCATGATTAACAATTGTTTATTGAGATAATGATACTAAAACAATTGTCATAAATACTTCAATGTGATAAATAATGTCTTAACTAATAACTTATAAACTATCTACTAATGATCTGTTTGATTTATTTAACAAGATTTGTAAATTGTTAGCATAACATGTATTAATGATTTATGAACGTATATTGTAATGTTTTGTAAATGATTTGTTCATCATTAACTAATAACTTATAAATGTCTCATAACTGAATTAATTAAACATTCATAAAATGTTAACATATCACTTATTAATCATTTATGAATGTATAGCCATGTTTTGTAAATGATTTGTTCGTAGTTAACAAATAATTTATAAATGACTTGTAACTGAATGAATAAAACATTAATAAAGTATTAGTATATAACTTATAAATCATTTATAAATGTATATTCATGTTTTGTAAATTATTTGTTAATCATTAACTAATAAGTCACAAATGACTTATAACTGAACGTTATTATAAAGTGTTACCCAATAATCCAGCCTTGAGGTCATGAACGTATGAACTAACTTTTCTGCATTCTGAGAGCATGTTGTAGTTTAGAGACATTTTAAGATGGAAAAAAGTGGTTTTACTAGTGCCAGAAATGTGGTTTTCAGAAGAAAGATTGCCATCAAAGATCACTTCTACACTTTAGTAGCAAATCTACACTTCTCAGTTTCTCCAGATGAAAAGATAAACTCACATGTGTTTCATCTAGAGTTTTAAAAGAGTTATTTTGCTCAGATTCACCAAAATACCAAAGTCTACAATCAAAAGCAAAACATCTGATTATGAACTAATTTCTCATCAAATTTCCCCAAAACCAAAACTTTCTGGTAACCAAATGATATTTCTCTAAATGAACGATTACATTTACAGGTTACTGTATGTTTGCATTTATGTTCACTCATGGATTTTGTTGTAACAACACAAACATTATACATTTGATTTACTGGCTTTTGAGTCGAATGAAGATGTTTTTCTCTTTTATTTGATCTGTTCAAGCATCAGTGTGTCTGGTTTGATCTGTCGGTGGATAAACAGCTTCTGCTGGATGTTTGTCGTCTCTGTGTGTGTCAGCAGTTTGAGGCTGAAGTGTTTCTTCATTTTCTCTCCTGATAATAAGAAGATCACAATCTTCCACTCCACACTAAACATCTTTACACTGAAATAAAGTGAATCCATCAACAGTCAAATAACAGTCACAGGTCAGAGGTCAAATATGATTGACAGCTCACAGCACTAAATAACAGACCAGTAGATTCAGATATCTAGTCCAATATTTCACTCTTCTGCTGTTAGTTTTCATTCAGGCCCAGAATTCATTTGAAAATGTAAGATCAGCAAAAGCTTGTTGATTTTCGTGATGGTAAAGCAGACGGATGTGTGAGCGGAAACTAACTGAGGATGGGGGAGGATTCACACACAACCAGATAAATATCACAGTTCAGTGTGTTTCAGGTCAATCTGAGGGTTTTCAGACATTTTAAGAGTCACTATCGTGGGCTTTTCAGTGAAGCGATGAAGAAAATGTTCCTCAAGTTAGTTTTGCTCTGTTTGTGGCGTCTGGATGGTGAGTTTGAAATGTGTTTTTATGGCTTCAGTTGTGTCTGTTCTGGTACCATGTGATAAATTACTGGTTAAATTAGTTAGAGAAGATGAACATTCACTGTTAGTGTCAGTGACGGTGGCTGTAGTGAAGCGCACGACTCAGGAAATAACTCAGAGAACAGTCTTTAATCTAATAATCCTCACAATACACAGGAGAATCATGAGGAGAAACACAACCACGTAACGTAGACGATACCGGACGAAGAACTGAACACAACTCAGGCTTTAAATAACAGGGAGCTCATTGGAAGAACAGAAACAGGTCTGGGATTAATGAACTAATGATAGAGAACACAGGCAAATGGAAACAGAGAGAAAACTAAACCTAAACAGAACAAACACGTTACAGTTCGTCTCATATAGAAATAACTGAACTGTGATTTTACTGTCAGATCAAGTCTGAATTCAGCTCTAAACTCAGTTATTATGGATTGATTCAATAAAATAATATAAATATGAAGCTCAAATACTCAACAGCATTAGTTTTAGTGTGACATTAAACATTAAAAGTGTCTTTTTTAGTTATTGATCCATAAATAAATCTATTTCTCTTTTCATTCATCATCTTTTGTCTTTGTGCTGCTGCAGAATATTATTCACGTCACATTTAAATGATTCAAAGTATTTCAGTGAAGCTTCATCAAACCAACATCAAGTGATTTTAAAGCTTTAATCTGTGAAAAACTCTGTTCTTCAGGAGTGTTTGGTTATTATAAAGTGAAGAGAGTGTTTGAGGGAGATTCAGTCACTCTAAACTCTGGTCTTACTGAAATGAAGAATAATGTTTGGATGAAGTGGTGGTTTAAAGATCATAAATACACTTTAATAGCTGAAATCAATAAACGGGTCGACAGATTCACTGTAAATGATGATGTTCTTGATGGGAGATTCAGAGACAGACTGAAGCTGGACAATCAAACTGGATCTCTGACCATCACAAACATCACAATGAAACATGCTGGACGTTATAAACTACAGACCTACTATAAGAATGTTGATTTCCATCTCATTGTCATTGGTGAGTTCAATATAATTTTCACGGGTTTTATATTTTATTCAGCAGAAAGATTCAATTAATAATCCAAACTAAATTTTGATTCTGTTGTTTAATGATGAAATTTCAAATTTAAGTTTAAAACCATTTACTTTCATAAACGAGTGTCTTAATCTGTGTTGAACCTGTTTCTGTTTGTTCTCCATGTGTGTGTTTGATTCAGTGTCAGTGACGGAGGGAGATTCAGTCACTCTCGACTCTACTCTTACTGAAATAAAGAATGATGATCGGATTCAGTGGTGGATTGGAGATTATAAAAACACTTTAATAGCTGAAATCAATAAACTGAACAACAGATTCACTGTAAATGATGATGTTCTTGATGGGAGATTCAGAGACAGACTGAAGCTGGACAATCAAACTGGATCTCTGACCATCACAAACACCACAATGAAACATAGTGGAGAATATGAAGTACAGACCAAGCATATAAGTGTTCGTTTCTATCTCGCTGTCATTGGTAAGTTAAAACATTTTCTCTTTCGATATTATACTCGTACTACATCATTTGCCTTATTATTATAAGGCAAGACGCTACAGGGAAAACTCCTTTTTTCACCAATTTCTGAAGCCTTTTTCAATCACGCTGTGAAACTGCATGGCCATTAGTTCATGGAGATGTATGTAAATGAACCAATGATGGTGCGTCTCTCACGTTCTCAAGCAGCCTGGTCAGCGCTTCGCTCCTGAGCTGCCTGCAGCACCGAGCATATGCTTCCCGGTGTTTCATTTACATTTATTCATTTAGCAGACGCTTTTATCCAAAGAGACTTACAAGTGAGGAATACAACAAGTAAGTCGTCATGACGAGGCAAATATACACAAGAAGTGCTCACAATACAAGTTATAGGCAGTGCTCAGATTATCATAAATTACAAGAGAGAGGGATTAAAAGAAGTGAAAGGATAGGTATAGGATTTGTTTTAGTATGAGGATCACGAAAGAGATCAGTTTTCAGCTGTCTTTTGAATATTGCCAGGGATTCTGCACTCCGGATGAAGGAAGGAAGATCATTCCACCAGCAAGAGACAGTGAACATTTTCTGGAGAGTGATTTTGTGCCTCTCTGTGATGGTACCACAAGCCTTCGCTCCTTTGAAGACCGAAGGCTTCTGGTAGGAGTGTAGACTCGTAAGAGTGAGTGGAAGTAGGAGGGTACTGAGCCTGTGGTGGATCTGTAAGCAAGCGTCAACGCCTTGATTTTGATGCGAGCAGCAAGTGGGAGCCAGTGTAGAGAGATGAAGAGAGGCGTGACTTAGAGTCGGATTGGCAGGGAAGACGAGAAGCTCAGTCTTTGCCAGGTTGAGCTGCAGATGATGTGAAGTTAATAAATGTAATTTCAGTACACCCATCTAATCTTCCAATTAATACCAAGGTATAAAACCAGCATCTTACCTCTTCCTGTTGTTAGTTCTTTTGGCATTCCTCCTCCTCCCCTTCTCCTCCTTTTGTACTAATTTTGCCTGTTATACAGGGGCAATTGGAGCTCAAGAAGGATATTCTTTCCGAGCCCCTCTATAGCAGACAGCAAGCCAAATCTGTTTACCATTTACGCTAACATTATATGGGCACACAAACTCATTAAGTTCTTTCATCCATGCCGAGATGTCCGCCAGACAGCTTGAGATTCGTGCAGGTACTGTGGGATCATCTGGTTGGAATGAAAGGAAGAGTTGTGTGTCATCAGCATAGCAATGGTAGGAGAAACCATGTGCCTGAATGATGGGACCAAGTGATGTAGTGTAAATGGAGAAGAGGAGGGGTCCAAGAACTGAACCCTGAGGAACACCCGTGGTCAGTTGATGAGCTTTGGATACCTCCCCTCTCCAGGCAACCCTGAAAGACCTTCCTGTGAGATAGGATTCAAACCAGAGAAGTGGAGTACCTGTGATGCCCAGTGATGAGAGGGTGGACAGGAGGATCTGATGATTCACCGTGTCAAAGGCAGCTGATAGATCGAGCAGAATGAGAACTGATGATTTGGAATCAGCCTTTGCAATCCGCAGGGATTCAGTGACCGACAGCAGTGCAGTCTCAGTCGAGTGGCCACTCTTGAAACCAGATTGATTGACATCCAATTGGTTGCTCTGTGAGAGGAAAGATGACACTTGGTTGAAAACAACTCATTCAAATGTTTTTGCTATGAACAGTAGGAGAGAAACAGGTCTGTAGCTGTCTACAAGAGACGTGTTTAATGTGGGTTTCTTAAGCAGTGGGGTTACCCGAGCCTGCTTGAACAAGTGGGCTACCATCCTCTGGGAATGAGGACAACAGCATGTCCAGTTTTTCTACAAAGGTACCCAGTTGGCCTAGAGGGCGATAAATTACTACGATATAAATTTTGACAGGAATTGAGATTGTAATAGCATGAAACTCAAATGAATTGTAGTTGCAACGAGAGAAATGAGTCGAGAATTTCCAATTGTCAGAAATGAGAAGACCTGTGCCCCCACCCCTCCCAGATTGGCGAGGGGTATGAGAGAAAGTGACCTAAGATGGATACTGACACCATTTTCTTCCAGAGCTGCTGTGCAGCCAAAATTATATACCAGTTAACGAGTTTGTTTGTTCATATAATCTTTAGGGTATTAGATTAGCTAATTTGGCTTGCTGTCCACTGAGGAGGGGCTCGATGAAGCAGCTTCAACTCGAGCTCTGATACACCCCCCCAGTGAGTAAATATAGGTTATGATTACATAGGGCAAGGTACCTGAGATGAAGGTGGAGTTTGGGGAGGTGGAGGGATGCTGAAACAGCTGAGACTGAAGAGAGGTAAGCAGCTGCTTATATACTCTGGCTGTTGATTGGAAGATTAGATGGGCTCGCTCCTCCCTAAATTACGTTTAGGAACTTCACTTATTACTGTAAAGCTGCTTTAATACAATCTGCATTGTAAAAAGAATATATAAATAAAGGTGACTTGACTTGATGATGGGCACAGCGAGTGTGTGCGACATCTGGGGAAATCTCACACAGAAGCCGCGCTCACTGAAATGACCTGTTCTCATTGTGAGAACATGAGTCTGGCCTCCACGTGGGCCAAGGCCTGGCAGGCCATCACCAGAGTGTCAACGTGGGTGCTGAACATAGTAAAACAAGGTTATGTACTCCAATTCACTCAACAGGCCCTGCTATTCAACGGCGTGGTCCAAACATGCAGGTCCTGTGTTCTGAGGTGAACACCATGCTGGCAAAAGGAGCTATTATCACACAGATCCATCATCCTCAGCCACTTAGAGCGCTTGGGGCTCAACGTCAATTTTCCCAGCCAATGTATTTCATTCCTGGGGATGATTTTCGACACGACCCGCATGAGGGCAGTAGAGCAGAGCAATCTCTGGCCATTCAGCGTCTTGTGGAAACTTTTACACCGCTCAGAGCATTTCAGAAGATGTTAGGTCTCATGAGTTCAGCATTACCAGCTCCGCATACGTCCACTGCAGTTCTGGCTGAGGCCGCGGGTCCCACCCCAAGGCTGGCTGCATGGTCGCTGCGCACTCAAGGTGAACCAGGCATGCGTCACAACCCTGGCCTCTTGGGTGAACCCCTGCTGCTTCGAGCAGGGCATGGAAATAGGGACGATGGGCAAGAGGAAACTCGTCTTATAAGATGCTTCCAAAATGGGCTGGGGAGCTCTGTGTGATGGCCACCTGCCATTCGGCACTTGGAACAGCCTGAAAAGCAAGCTTCATTTCAACAACCTGGAGATGATGGCGGTATATCAAGCTCTCCAAACTTTCCTTCCTCTCCTGGCGGGACACCATGTCTTAGTCAGTTCAGACAGAATGACAGTGGTGTCCTTCATAAAACACCAGGATGGGCTCTCCTCGAAGACCCTCTTCACTCTAGCGAAAACCATCCTAGAGAATGGGCCCAACACAACCTGCTCTCGCTGAGAACAGCACATATACAGGGTGTACTGAACAATGGGGAATACTGATCAATGTTATCCCGGAACAAACTTCCCTCTCAGGAATGATCACTCCACCCCTGCATGATTCAGAAAATTTGGGATGTCTTCGGGAGGGCAGAGGTTGACCTCTTTGCCTCAGAAGACAATTATCGTTGCTCAATTCATTTCTCAAAGACCAGAGATGCGCTGGCCCACGACTGGCACATAACTTTCCCAGCCTCCTCCTTTATGCTTTTCCCCCCGATCGCTCTGATCCCCCAGGTTATCAGATGAATCAGGGAGGGTGCTCACAAGGTCCTCCTGGTCGCTCCATAGTGTGACAATATTGTATTTCAATAGGGAGCACATTAATGTTAATACTAAATCAAAACTAGTTGGCACATCATTTGTAATTGAAAGGGTTTAATGACAATCTGATCTGATTATTGTTACCTTTAAAATAGTTACAAAATAGATGCATGAGATGATAAAATCATGTACCATTAATCATACTCAGCATGTATGTAAAAAGTTACCTGAGAGATAGAGAGAGGGAGAGAGAGAGAGATAATGGGAATAATTATATATTTGGACAGAACTTTCAACAAAACAACATAAATTTTTCAAGGACTAACTCTGATTCCCAAATAAATAAAAGCGGGTGGCTTCTACTTGAGCTCTGTAGAAGCCTCGGTCTGTACCTCGTCAACAGCAGGGTGAGAGGGGATTCTCTAGGGAGATACAACTATAGTTTCATGGTTGCTCAACAGTTGACAACATGATCACAGATTTAGATCTATTCTCTTTCAGAGCCTTCATGGTCAAACCACTAACACCCTTATCAGATCACAGCCAAATTACTGTGTATCTAAAAAGGACAGAAAATACTAACATACATGCACAACCCAGTAAGCTGTATAACATTACAAAAAATTACAGATGGGTCCAAAACAGCACAGAAAGATACCTGACTTCATTTGACCACCCCCAAGTGTGCTTATTATTGGATAACTTTATAGAACATATTTATCCTCATAATGAAGATGGCATAAATATGGCTGTAGAAAACATAAATTACATATTTGATTATTTAGCAACAATGTCTAATCTTAAAAACACTAAGAAATCTCATAAGCAAAAAGAAAAAAAATGAAAAATGGTTTGATTTGGATTGTAAAAAAATAAAGAAAAATTTGAGACAGCTTGCAAATCAAAAACAGACAACCAGACGATTCAGATTTACGTCTTCATTATTGTGAGGAGCTTAAAAAATATTAAAAACACACTCAGAAAAAAGAAAGAACAGTACATCCAAAATCAGCTCAAAAACTATTGAAGAATCGATCCATTCAAACAGTTTCTGGGACAACTGGAATCTCCTGAATAAAAAGAATCATGAACAAGTAACTATTCAAGACGGTGACACATGGAGAAACCACTTTGACCAACTATATAGAAAATTAAACATGAATATAGAACAAAAACAGATATATGAAAAATCAAATCATATAGAAAATATAATTGGCAAATTACCCAATCATTGAAAAAGAGCTGATGGATAAAATACAAGCCCTGCCAACAAAAAAGGCAAGTGGACCTGACGATTAAATGATTAAATGATTAAAAATACAAATCACAAATTCAGATTGGCCATAATGAAATTGTTCAACATGGTTCTGAGTGTTGGTCATTTCCCTGACACCTGCAATAGAGGACTCATAATGCTCATATATTTAAGAGTGGAGACAAATCAGACCTGAACATTTACAGGGGCATCTGTGTGAGCAGTAATCTGGAGAAGATGTTCTGCAGAATCATCAACACGAGACTCATACACTTCCTTACAGAGCACAATGTCCTGAGAAAAAGTCAGATTGGATTCTTACCAAATTATAGAACATCAGACCATATCTTCACAAACACACCCTGATCAACAAATACATTAACCAAAACAAAACCAAAATTTTTGCTTGCTTTGTAGATTTCCAGAAGGCCTTTGATTCAATTTGGCATGAAGGTCTTCTGTCTAAATTTCTAGAATCAGGTATTGGGGGGTAAAACATACAACATTATAAAAACAATGTACTCAAATAATCAATGCACTATTAAAACAAGCAGAATTCTTCACTCAAGGGCGAGGTATCAGGCAGGGCTGTCCATTATCACCATCCCTCTTCAATATTTACATTAATGAATTGGCAAAACAACTAGAACAATCAGCAGCACCTGATCTCACACTACATGACTATAAAGTTCCTCCTGTTTGCAGATGATCTCCAACAGAAGAGGGTCTACAGCAGAACCTGGACATCCTGCATCAGTTCTGTCAGACCTGGGCCCTGACTATTAACCCAACTAAAACGTTTCAGAAAAGATGTCAGGGAAAGAAACACAATTTCACCCTCGGTATGAAAACAATTGATCATGCCACAAGCTACACATACCTCGGGCTGAAAATAAGTGCAACTGGAAAGCTAAATTTGGCCGTGAATGAACTGAAAGAGAAAGCAAAAAGGGCCTTCTATGCCATCAAAAGATCAATCCAAATTGAAATACCAATCAGAATCTGGCTCAAAATATTCCAATCAGTCACAGAACCAATTGCACTATATGGCAGTGAAGTCTGGGATCCTCTCCTGAACCACGAATATGACAAATGGGACAAAACCCCAACAGAAGCCCTGCATGCCGAGTTCTGTAAGAGTATCCTGAGAGTCCAGAGGAACACACCGAACAGAATTAGGCCAATACCCTCTATTAATCCACATTGAGAAACGAGCCATGAAATTTTCGAAACATGTAAAAACGAGTGACCCCAAATCTTATCATTCTAAAGCCCTTAAAAACCATGAAATGAACATTGAAAAAAGCCCCTGATTCAGATGGTCCTGAAGCTGCAAAAACAAACTAACACGACTAACAACAGCCAGCCTCAGGACACTGACACCCTCAAACACAGAATT
Organism: Chanodichthys erythropterus; assembly: GCF_024489055.1. Classification (NCBI taxonomy): domain Eukaryota; kingdom Metazoa; phylum Chordata; class Actinopteri; order Cypriniformes; family Xenocyprididae; genus Chanodichthys; species Chanodichthys erythropterus. The sequence goes on from NC_090230.1 coordinate 28,715,642, forward strand.
ACAAAATCACAAAAAGACAATTACCTGACCTACTGGACTGAAACCACAGAAAAACAAAGCAAATTTGAATGTTATTTGGCCCTAAATAGCGACTACAGCACAGCAGAATATCTGAGTACAGTGAAAGACCGTAAATGAAGAAGAATAATGACGAGGTACAGACTGAGCAATCACATGCTGACTGTAGAGACGGGCAGATACAGACGGAACTGCTGCCCATGTAGCAGTGTGTTTTCTGCGTTGTGTCGGAATCAAAGCCAGACTGCGAAAATTCTTGCCATCAGATCCTCACTTTATTCTGTATAACACAAATGGCAATATATGAGGACTTGTGCAGCATATAAACAGCGTGCAGCAGCAACGCACGACGCGCTGTGACGTCTCATGCAGACTGGGGAATATACTTTTTACAAAACGCATTTTAAGAACATATAACAATAAAGCATGTACCTGTATAACACAAATGGCAATATACGAGGACTTGTGCAGCATATAAACAGCGTGCGGCAGCAATGCACGACGCTGAGAAAGAGAGATATTAAAAGTAGCTTAAGTAAAGAAAAAATAATCAACGAAACATCTGAATGTACATCACAGAGGGGTTTTAGATTACAATCATACAAATATATCATGTGAATTCAGCTGTTACATGAAACATGGCCTTAATTGAATCACCGCAAAAACTTTGTGTGACCTACCGCTGTGACGTCTCATGCAGACTGGGAAGCAGCAAAGGGCACCAACCCCCTAAGTCAGCATGGCAGCAGGAAACCCCAAATATGGTCATGGCAAGTGGAATCACAAAATAATAGTCTAAAATACATAACTGCTACATTCCCCCCTGTTGACTTCTACTTGCACATGACAAAACAAAAGAAATAAAACATCAAAATGCCACAAAGTCACCCAAGAAAACAACAACAACCAGGTACATGTAACCAAATTTGAAACAAGAAAAGCAAAAAGTGTGAGGAATAAACTGTGCCATAGTACCAAAGACAATACTGTATATCACATGAAACACTAAATACTCGAGTCTTAAGACTATTCTTCACCAAATTAGAAATGTAAGAGGGTTGCAAAGCATCTAAACACTCACAGGAATAACATGCCTGTTACACATTACATACATTTAATGGTTTTTGCACAGTATTTCATAGAATCTCATCTACTGTTTAGATCACACTTAAATTCTCTTCCTTGCAAGGTACCACAATCACAGATACTCAAATTTGATCACAGAAGTTAATAACCAGAATTAATCATGGGAATTAAATCAACAAATTAAATCTTTTTCATGAGAATCAAACAACTATATGCACTAAAAAAACTACAACCCAGACAAAACCTTCTGATGCATATTCTGGATCAGTCTAATGCCTGGTTTAACCACCCTCCCACATCTGGTTCTGACAGTCAGTGACCCGACCCCGATCGGAAGGAGCACTTGAACACTGTTGTGATTGGTCAGTGGCCGAAGCATCGGTATGTATGCTTACATCAGGTTGATCCATGTTCTTATCATTGTCAGGTCCAAATGTCAGGTTCACATGTTCTGTCTCAGATGTCTGTCCATTGAGGCTTGAAACACATGGTACAGTCAGGGAAGTAGGCTGTTCATCTACACTTAGCCTTTCTGAATTTGACCCTGTCCAGTTAACTTCTTCGGAAGCTGGGAGTTCCGACACCCATGCTGCAGTTCTTTCATCAGGTTCATTGACAGGCAAGCTCATTTCGACAGCTTCACTAACAGACAGACTTGATGAGCACTAGGCAGCATTCTCACATGCATCAATATTAGACACTTCGTTCTGGAGAGGTAGGAAGTTCACTGGCATAATGAGATTTCTATGAACAACTTTCTCAGTACCAGTCACAGAATTTCCGATATGGAATGTATGGACCTCATCGTTCATTCCTGTCACTGTGTAGATGTGACTCTCCCATCTATCAGCAGTTTTCCTCTTGCCACGCTCACCCTTATTAGCCAGCAGCACTCTATCGCCAATGCTCACTGGAGCACCTTTCTGCTTTTTGTTGTAGATATTCGTTTGCCTCAGTTGTTGTTTTGAAGCAGAAGACTGGGCCAATTTCGTAGCTTGTGCAAGATCATTTCTCAAGGACTGCACATACTGGTTGTAGTCGACCACCTGGTCATCAAGCAGTGCAGAGTCGAACATCATGTCCATGGGCAACTTGGGAGTTCTACCAAACATCAACTGAAATGGAGGAAAGCCAATTGTCTCATGAATTGTTGCATTATAGCAAAAAGTGAGAGACTTCAACATTTGAGGCCATCTGTGCTTAGCTTTAGGTGGTAATGCACGAATCATGTTGCCTAACGTGCGGTTAAATCTCTCGACAGCCCCATCACCCATTGGGTGGTAGGGTGTCGTATGGGATTTTTGGACACCAGCAAGCCGGAGCATTTCAGAAATAAGGCCGCTTTCAAAACTGGCTCCCTGATCAGAATGTACTCGCTCGGGAAACCCATAAATGCAAAAAAATTTGTCCCAGAGCTGCTTCGCAACTGCCTTTGCAGATTGATTAGGACAAAGGTAAGCCTGTGCCAGCTTAGTAAAATGGTCTGTCACGACTAATACATCCAGAGACTTATTGGGCGAGTCTTCAGCAGACCAAAAATCCACACAAACCATCTCAAGTGGTCTTGATGTTTTAACACTTTCGAGTGGAGCTCTTGCCTCAGGCTCTGGTGACTTGCTGACAACGCATCTTCTGCAGCATCTTACCTACTCTTTAACATCCCTTTCCATTCCTTGCCAGTAAAACCGACGTCTGGTCAGGTAGAGCGTTCTGTGTTGCCCCTGGTGCCCAGCTTCATCATGCACTCCCTTAAGCACTACATCTCGAAGAGTGGCAGGTACGATAAACTGAAAGATCTTCTTCCTTGTGATGACATCTTTAGAGACTCGATATAATAAACCCATTCTTACTGATAGTTTGTTCCAGTGACTTAGAAGCACTCTGTTCAGGTCAGGATCAGTGTGTTGTAAGTCCTTCAACTCTTGCCTAGACAGTACTGGATCATCTGACAAACGAGATGGAATTATTGACTCAAGCAGCTGTGGCAGCAAGTAAGCACATGGCTGAACTTGACTTTCCTGATCTCTACTGCTGTCCAGTATGGCAGAAATGTCCTCCTGAGAGATACCAGACTGCCTAGACAAATCAGTAGGGATGTCCCGATCACGTTTTTTTGCCCTTGAGTCCGAGTCATTTGATTTTGAGTATCTACCGATACCGAGTCCCGATCCGATACTTCTATAATACATAAAAAAGAATAAAGAAGAGCGAAAAAACAGATCCAGGATCCAGGAACAGTGCTTTCCCGGTTTTTCAGGTATCTTACAGTAGTTTTCACGTACAGAAAATGGATAAAGTAATCAAATATAAAATATCACTGCATATTATCTTTACTGTATAAAATAAATAAAGATTAATCATTATTGAAGTTACAAAAACTATTCAGTCAAGAGCAGTGAGTGATTTCTTTGTTATTTGTTGTTTGATTTAACATTAAAAACAGGCAGTAGGAATAGTTTTTTTCCCTATAAGACATGCATGATCCAGTACATATACTGTTACACATGCGCTGTCTTTCTCGACTAATATACGTTCACTTAAGACATAACCGACTATGTTTGCTAGGATACTCGCTAGGACGGGCATGTTGACATCATTTTTGTATGAATTTGTCTGCTGAAGCGCAAGACTTGAAAGAGAACTCAGTATTTGCGCGCTGATTGAAATAAGCGCATGCGCGCTTCGTATGAGCGCACACAAATCTTCTCACAGCGCGCGAGCTCTCTTTCGCGTCTTGTTCTTGAAGGTTTATATCAGCAAGGCTTAAATGAATTAGTTTAAACACAGATAGCAACGTGTGCTGTTCAGGTCTCACCTGCGCTCGTGCGCTATCAACACCCGATGATGACGGCGACTGGACATTGAGCATAGGCTACGGCACTCGCATTGAACAGTTTGAACAGTTTACAAAGAGTGACTGTTTTGTCCACGCTTTCTGATTATCGTTGTTGTAACGTTTTGCGCATCCATCGACTGAAACATACATTATCTGAACTCTGTCTGTCTGTTTTCCACGTTGCTATTTTAAACAAACCATATTAACCAGTAGCTGCGTCGCCATTCGAGATGGACCGCGGTGCAAGTGCGTACCGAACCATAAGTGGAGAACCGTTGCACCCCTAATACATATCCGAGTCCTGATCGAGAGGTAACGTCCGATTCCGATTGAGTCTGAAACCGGATCGGATCTGGACATCCCTACAAATCAGCATGATTCACTTCAATATCTGAACAGGGCTTGTCCTGAGCATGTGCCTCAAAAGGGTGACATGACCAGTGGAACATATCTTGGACATTCTCTGTGTTCACTATCTGAGACTCCTCCAAAAAAGCACCATAGGGCACTCTGGTAAGACGGTGGAACACACTGGGATGCACAAATGGCTCACGGCTGAGGGCATCTGCTACTACATTCTTAGGCCAAGGGATGTATTTGATGTCAAAATTATATGGAGCAATCTTTGCGACCCATCTTTGCTCGCAAGCATCCAACTTGGGTTTTGTAAGAATGTAGGTCAGTGGGTTGTTGTCCGTCCACACTGAGAACTGCTGACCCTTGAGCCAGTGACTAAATTTGTCACAAACTGCCCATTTGAGAGCAAAAAACTCCAGCCTATGTGCTGGGTATTTGGATTGGGCATAATTAAGAGACTTGCTAGCAAAGGCAATGGGGCGAGCAACCTCTCCAGCTGCCCCTACCTGAGATAGCACAGCACCAAGCCCATTACTGGAAGCGTCAACAGACGGCAAGAAGGGTTTACTAAAATCTGGATGTGCCAAAATTACTCTTTCGAGTAAAGCTTGTTTCAGAGCATTAAAGGCGTCTCTGCATTCCTGGGTCCAGTCTGAAGTTTTCTGAATGTTTTCTGCCTGCCGTCACACGTTTCTGTCCTTTGGTATGCCTTGGTTTCCTCATGCCTGATGTTAATGCAAATAGGGGTCTACCAATGCGAGAACAGCCCTCGATATACTGCCTGTAGAAAACCACCATGCCCAAAAACGACCTTATTTTCGTCTGTGATGGAATGTCAGAGCCATCTTCCATAAGATCCTGTTCTGTGATGTCAACAATAGCTCTGACCTTTTCAGGATCTGTAGCCACGCCGTCACAACTCACAATGTGGCCAAGGAACTTAACGGAAGATTTCATAAAATGGCACTTCTTTTGAGAGAGTTTCAAATTGTGAGCCTTAAGTCTCTGGAATACCATCTCTAGTCGTTCCAAAGCAAGCTGTTCATCAGGAGCGAAAACGAGGATGTGATCGAGATAACACAGCATGCTCATGAAGTTCTGATCGCCAAATATATCCATCATCATCCTCATGAATGTCACAGGGCTATTGCATAGGCCCTGCGGAAGCCTATTATATTCATATAGGCCGAATGGAGTAGTAAAAGCTGTGAATCTCCTGTCATCCTCATGTACTTCCACGTTATAATAGCCTGATGTTAAGTCCATTGTGGAAAAAAATGCGTTACCACCTAGAGCTGCATGCGCGTCCACTTGATGCGGAAGAGGATGTGCATCTTTGACGGTGCGCGCATTCAGCCAGCGGAAGTTTGTGCACAGCCTCAGGTCACCAATTCTTTTCCATACTAACACCAGAGGTGATGCATAATCACTCATTGACTTCCTGATTATGTCACGCTCCTCCATGTCATCTAAGGCCTCTCGCAGCTTTTCATAGTGTGACGGTGACAACCTTCTGTAAGGAAGCCTGAAAGGTTTAGAATCACTGAGGCAGATTCTATGAACAACACCTTTGGCTTTACCAAAGTCCAGTCCGTGACGCGGAAATATCGACTCAAACTTGATCAACAGTTCAGCTAACCTCGCTCTCCAGTAAGGTGTCAAAGAATTCGAGCTTATGTCAATATCCTGGAGTCCAAGGCTAGACAGCATTGAGCCAGCCAGCCCATGTGGTGTGCCGTGTTGTTCCTCAGTCCTACACTGCTTGTTACTGCAATTAGCCTGGCTTCCAGTCTCCACTACATTACACTGCAAATCTTTCATTTGTTGGAAAGACATTCAACATCAAAGTCTTCAAGAGCCATGCAGGTGTACACATCAGCCAGCTTGCAGTTGCATTTCAAACAGACAGGCTTGTTCGATGGGTTGATAACTTTAACTGGTATACTGCCATCCCTCCATAAGGACACAACTATCCTGCCAACCAACACATTTCTTGGTGCAGTGCACGCTGTGCTGGGCTCCACAACGATTGTGCTGCCTGCAGAGAGGATTTTGTCACTAACCAGCCTTCCCCACAATATATGTTCTTTCATGGGCTCTAGAGTGACAGCATGTTTAAGTTTTACTGTTCCTACTTTATTAGGCGGGTCAGTTCCTTTCCACGATTCAACATTGCACAAAAGCTGAATCAAAGCTCCTGAATCAGAATTTTTGCCCTGCGAGTCAGATATTCTGCCCCAGAAATCACTTGACATTTTCATGTCATGAATGAGATGTTTTATGACATTACTTCCTAAAATTAGGTCAGCATTTTGCCCATCAACAATTAAAGCAGGTACAGTGAAGGAGCAGTCAAACACCTTCATCTCAGCAGGCTTGTTTTCTGACCTCCACAGACAATTAGTGTGAGCAGCGTTGGAGAAACCTCATCCGAGGTGAGTACTTTTGCTTCTATACGTTTGGACTGGGCATTCGTACTCATAGTGCAGGCCATAGACCCACTGTCAAGCATGCCTCACAATGAAACAACATTGTGTATCCAAACATCGGTAAAGAACAGGTCATCATTTGTGTTAAGCCTCTGCACATTTTGGAAAATCACTTTTGTCTTGTCATCAACACTATTGCAAAACTCAGAATAAACAGACTCCAAATCAATATCTTCATTACACGGGGACATAATGCATGGCCCTCCACTAATCCCCTCCTCATGTGGGCCATCTAGTTTCCCAACTGAACAGAGTCAGGGTTGCTCTGTTGAACTTGTGGTTTGAGGGCAGTCCCAGCAGAACAAGCAGAAGCTCTGTGGCCAGAGGCATGACAGTTAAAGCACAAACGATTTATTCGGCAGTGTGAAAAAGTGTCATGACTTGCATCTCTGCATACTTCACATGCTACATTTTGTTTGGTTACTACACTCCTTACTTTTTGTTGAGGTCTGTTCACTCTCGGTGCGTGCTGACATGGACCCTAGTCCAAAACTCGTTCCAAAAGACTGATCATGCGACTCAAAGACTGATCCTGAGTACAGTGTTCAGTATCCTGAGATGGCGCCACTGCTGCATTCTTCTCCATACCACGGCCATGAGCAAATGAAATATCTGTTGACTGAACATGACATGCAGTGCCACTCACATGTACATTCGACTTGCGTTGTAGGAGCTTATTCTCCCTCTGATACTCATCCAGTCTAATCTGCACATCAGCTGCGGTCCATTCATCCAGTGGCTTACACTTGAATAGTAGAGCCAGCTCTGGATCTGGGCAGTTCCGAACGAACATCACAGTGACTTCTCGTAAAGGGTCATCAAGAGTTTTTCCTTGTCTTTTTAGTCCCTCCCCAGCGATATCAATAGCATTGTACAGCCTGATCCAGTAGTCAAATGGTTTCTCATTTTTCAAAGGCAATGTGGCATACAAATCTGCCAAATGCATGCACGAATACACAATATCACTGCAATGTTGCTTGAGCAGGTCAAAAATTGGATTTGGACCATCCCTGAGGTTAATCAATGGGTTACTTCTCAATCCAACTTTCACTACATCACGTGCTTTGCCCTTCAGCTTTGTCAGAACTTCGTCGGCTTGATCTTTCAAGGGTACTTCACGCTTTCTCAAGTATACTTTTATTGTCTCTACCCACTCGTCAACACAAATTTTCTCTTCTTCATCACCTCTGAAGTACGGGGGCTCATTAACATCTTGCTTAACAATTAAGCTGACTTTTTAAAAGGAGTAAAATAAAAATCTTCAGTGTAATTAAGTCCAATTATCAAAATATTTCAGTTCATTGAGCTTCGCTTTTTTATTTTTTATTTTTATATTTAACTGCTCAACAGTCTACTGAACCAAGGATTTTTCAGTCCATGTTTGCTATACACAAATAGCGAACCTCTCATCCACAGTCACGTTGCAGCTGTGCACTCGTTGGCCTATCACCCCGGCAACTCCTCCACTCGCGTGTAAAGGCCCTTTCACACGGGACGCGGTATGCGCTGTGCTGCGCTATGAAACCCATTTGTTTCAATGGTTTGTGCCGCGTGAGGACTGCGTCGACCAAAGCGCAGACGCAGCGGAGCGCAGCTTGCGCGCACGCCGCGGTCAAAGTTCAAAATAGTTCAACTTTTGCCGCTGCGCTCTGTGACGATTACCCGCGCGACCAATAGCAATGGGGCATCCAAACAATCGGAAAGCAAAATGGATGAATAGCTATTTACTGAGTTGTAATTTCCAGAGCTATACAATACAAGTTTGCTGGTCGTATAGTGACATCGGGAGAAAAGCTGTGTCATGGAGACATGACAGACACTGTCAAGAGCTGCTCTCTTTCTTCTTACAAGCAGGGCTATTGCTATTGCTCACTTCTTAGCACGGCCCGGGACATATACTTTACTGCTGACCGAAAGGTGGAACAACAATCAAATGACTACGTATAAAACTCCCGCTACATGTTTGGAAAACTCCACCTACTGTGCTCTGGCCAGCGCAGCGCAAATCACTTTCTATCTGAAGGGCTGCACTGAACCCAGCGGCGAGCGCAGCGCATACCGCGTCCTGTGTGAAAGGGCCTTAACCATAGACTGTAAAAAAAGATGGACGACGCGACGCCGCTTCCTTCCATTGTATTGAACTGAAGCCAAAATGGGCTGATGAATGGGCGCTGACACGTTACGCAATACGTCAAAAAAAAACAAGTTTGGAGCCTGGGCATGCGCAGAAGGAATCGCCAGTTGAGCCGGAGGTGGAGTCGCGATATCAAACTTCCGCCCAGACGACTGCGTCATCATTCTAGTATTTTAAATAGACTATAAAAATTATACACAATTTAAAAGTCTACCTATAAAATAATAGGCTATTCTGTTTCTAGAGCAATAATATTTTTGAAACAGCAAATTCAGTAGATAAAATCAATATAATATGCCACTAGAAACAACTCTAAATCGTCAGAAACGGTCCTGCCATTTTAAATCAAGTTCAACTAACGTTACAGGAGATCGATTGCTGTAATTAGAGTAAGCTATCATTAGTTTTGTCCTGCTAATTATTATTTTATACCCATAAA